>NW_026057582.1:121429027-121490702 GCF_023721935.1 Panthera uncia
TATAATTATATATATATATCTACATATATATATAATTATATATATATATCTACATATATATATAATTATATATATATCTACATATGTACATATGTATCTACATATGATATCTACGTATCTTGAAGATGGAAAGTTGCTTCCTTGGCAACTGTGAACTCTCTGTTCCTGGATGCATACTTGTGGTTTTCTCATGTTACCACCAGGTGGAGCTCACACTTCACTATATCTAATGAACTAAGTTCAAGATACTTTGGGCCATTTACTGACTGCTTGACTGAAGATAATTTGCATGAGAATTTACATACAAAGGATTTGTAAAAAGATCTAAAAAAGGACTATAGGTCTCCCATATTTCCCTAGAACATGGGCCTGTTACCAGTCATTAACAGCTATTTTGGAGTAATTAATTGGAAGAAATTAGTAACTAATTTCTGTTCTCTGAGGTCGCTTTTATTTAGATGTGCTTCTTGTCCACAAACTCTTACTTTCTCCAAATCACACATTCATATATTAACTATTATTGTAATGCTGAACAGCATGAATCTCAGGAAAAATAGAATTTAGATATTTTTACAGCAAAATTAAATCATCCTCTACAAGCATTATTTTTTAAAGTTTTTATTTAAATTCCAGTTAGTACAGTGTACCATTAGTTTCAGGTGTACAATTTAGTGATTCAACACTTCCATACAGCACCTGGTGCTTATCACAACAAGTGCACTCCTTAATCCCCATCACCTATTTAACCCATCCCCCAGCCACCTCCCCTCTGGTAACCATTAGTTTATTCTCTATAGTTAAGAGTCTTTCTTAATTTGCCTCTCTCTCTCTCTTTTGTTCCCTTAGGTCATTTGTTTTGCTTCGTAAATTCCACATATGAGTGAAATCATATGATATTTCTCTTTCACTCACTGACTTATTTTGCTTAGCGTAATACTCTTTAGTTCCCATTATGTCCTTGCAATTGCAAGAGTTCATTCTTTTTTTATGGCTAATATTCCATTGTAGGTATATAACACTTCTTTATCCACTCATCACTTGATGGACATTATTGTGGATAATGCTACTATAAACATCAGATGCATATATCCCTTCAAATTTGTATTTTTGTAGCCTTTGGGTAAATACCTACTAGTGCAATTGCTGGATCATAGGGTACTTCTATTTTTCACTTTGTGAGGAACCTCCATACTATTTCCCACAGTCATTGCACCAATTTGCATTCCTACCAACAATACAGTTTTCCTCATTCCCCACAGCTTAGCTAACACTTGCTGTTTCCTGTGTTGTTGGTTTTAGCCATTCTGACAGGTATGAGGCAATACTGCATTGTAGTTTTGATTTTTATTTCCCTAATGATGTGTGATGTTGAGTGCCTTTTCATGGGTCTGTTGGTCATCTGTATGTCTTCCTTGGAAAAATGTCCAATCATGTCTTCTGCCCATTTTTTTCACTGGAGTTTTTTTTTTTAATTTATTTATTAAGTTTTTTTTTTAGGAAACGTTGAGTTTTATAAGTTCTTTATATATTTTAGATAACAACCCTTTATCAGATATGTCATTTGCAAATATCTTCTCCCATTCCATGGGTTGCCTTCTAGTTTTGTTGATTTCTTCCTTTGTTGAACAGAAGTTTTTATTTTGATGAAGTCTTAATAGTTTATTTTTGCTTTTGTTTTCCTTGCTTCAAGAGACCTATCTAATAAGAAGTGGCTATGTGGGGCACCTGGGTGGTTCAGTTGGTTGAGCATCTGACTTCGGCTCAGGTCATGATCTCGCAGTTCATGGGTTTGAGGCCTGCGTCAGGCTCTGTGCTGACAGCTTAGCAGAGCCTGGAGCCTGCTTTGGATTCTGTGTCTCCCCTCTCTCTGCCCCTCCCCACTCACACTCTATCTCTCAAAAATAAATAAATGTTTAAAAAAATAAAAAAAAGAAGTTGCTACAGCCAATTTCAAAGAAATTACTAACTGTGTTCTCTGGGTTTTAAAAAATGTTTATTTATTTATTTACTTGAGAGAGAGAAAGGGAGAGAGTGTGTGAGAGAGAGACACAAAGAGAGACACAGAGAAAGGGAGAGAGAGAATCCCCCGCTGGCTCTGTGCACAGAGCCTGACATGGGGTTCAATTTGATGAACTGTGAGATCATGACCTGAGCCCAAATCAAAAGTCAGACCCTTAAGTGACTGAGCCACCCAGGTGTTCCTCTCCTCCAGGATTTTAATGGTTTCCTGTCTCACATTTAGGTCTTTTATTCATTTATATTTATTTTTGTATATGGTGTAAGACAGTGGTCCAGTTTCATTCTTTTGCAGTTTGCTGTTCAGTTTTCCCAACACCATTTTTTGAAGAGACAAAAACCTTACAATACCTAGGAATAAACCTGAACAAAGAGGGTAAAGACCTGTACTCTGAAAAGTATAAAACACTTATGAAAGAAATTGAAGAGAACATAAAGAAATGGAAAGACATTCTATGTTCATGGGTTGGGAGAACAAATATTGTTAAAATATCTACACTACCCAAAGCAATCTACACATTTAATGTAATCCTTATCAAAATACCAATAGCATTTTCACAGATCTAGAACAAACAATTTTAAAATTTGTATGGAACTACAAAAGACCCTGAAAAGCCAAAGTAATGTTGAAAAAGAAAAGCAAAGCTGGAGGCATCACAATTCTAGATTTCAAATTATATTACAAACTGTAGTGATTGAAACAGTATGGTACTGGCATCAAAATAGACACTTAGATCAATAGAACAGAATGAAACACAGAAATAAAGCCACGACTATATGGTTGATTAATTTTTGCCAAAGCAGGAAAAGAATATCCAATGTGAAAAAGAAAGATTCACTTTGTCTTTTATTACAGTCTTTATTTTAAAGTCTATGTTGTCAGTTATGAATATAGCTATACTAGCTTTCTTTTTCTTTCTATATCAGCTTTTATTTTCTTTTTTAGATTCTTTAGAAAAAAAGTATATATATATATATATATATATACACATAAGTGTCTTATATATATATATATATATATATATATATAAATATATCATATATATAAATATATATAAAAATAAAATGGAATAGTACTCAGCCACAAAAATTAATGAAATTTTGCCATTTGCAATGATGTGAATAGAGCTGAAACAATGATGTGAATGTTTGCTTGGAATTACAGCAAAACAAGTAAGTCAGAGATGGTTATACTTTAAAAAATTAGTTAGGATATTTGTTTTCCTTTTCAAAAACTCTGAATGTCTTGCTTTATACTGTACACATCTGGAATCTATTATCTCCTTTTATATTGACTGTTGCATTATATACATTTTTTTTTAGTTTTGTAGTGTAATTTTTTAAAAATTTTATTTATTTTCAATTGGTTTCCATACAACACCCAGTGCTCATTCCAACAAGTGCCCTCCTCAATGCCCATCACTCACTTTCCCCTCTCCCCCACCACCCCCATCAACCCTCAGTTTGTTTTCAGTATTTAAGAGTCTCTTATGGTTTCCCTCCCTCCCTCTCTGTAACTTTTTTTCTCCCCCTTAGCCTCCCCCATAGTCTTCTGTTAAGTTTCTCAAGATCCACATATGAGTGAACACATATGGTATCTTTCTTTCTCTGACCTATTTCACTTAGCATGATACAATCCAGTTCCATCCACCTTGCTGCAAATAGTCAGATTTCATTCTTTCTCATTGCCAAGTAGTATTCCATGGTATATATAAATCACATCTTCTTTATCCATTCATCAGTCGATGGACATTTAGGCTCTTTTCATAATTTGGCTATTGTTGAAAGTGCTGCTATAAACATTGGGGTACACGTGCCCCTATGCATCAGCACTCCTGTATCCTTTGGGTAAGTTCCTAGCAGTGCTATTGCTGGGTTATAGGGCAGTTCTATTTTAAATTTTTTGAGGAACCTCCACACTGTTTTCCAGAGCGACTGCACCAGTTTCCATTACCATCAACAGTGCATGAGGGTTCCCGTTTCTCCACATCCTCGCCAGCATCTATAGTCTCCTGATTTGTTCATTTTAGCCACCCTGACTGGCGTGAGGTGGTATCTGAGTGTCGTTTTGATTTGTATTTCCCTGATGATGAGTGATGTTGAGCATCTTTTCATGTGTCTGTTGGCCATCTGGATGTCTTCTTTGGAAAAGTGTCTATTCATGTCTTCTGCCCATTTCTTCACTGGATTATTATTATTTTTTTTTTGGGTGTGGAGTTTGGTGAGTTCTTTATAGATTTTAGATACTAACCCTTATCCGATATGCCATTGGAAAATATATTTTCCCATTTTTCATCGGTTGTTTTGTTGATTGTTTCCTTTGCCGTGCAGCAGCTTTTTATCTTGATGAGGCCCCAATAGTTCATTTTTGCTTTTAATTCCCTTGCCTTTGGAGATATGCTGAGTAAGAAATTTCTGTGGCTGAGGTCAAAGAAGCTTTTTCCTGCTTTCTCCTCTAGGATATTTATGGTTTCCTGTCTCACATTCAGGTCCTCATTCATTTTTAGTTTATTTTTGTGTTTGGTGCAAGAAAGTGGTCTAGTTTCATTCTTCTTCATGTTGCTGTCCAGTTCTCCCAGCACCATTTGTAATTGCACCAAGAACCATAGAATACCTAGGAATAAACCTAACCAAAGATGTAAAAGATCTGTATGCTGAAAACTATAGAAAGCTTATGAAACAAATTGAAGAAGACACAAAGAAATGGAAAAGCATTCCATGCTCATGGATTGGAAGAATAAATATTGTTAAAATGTCAATATTACCCAAAGCAATCTACACATTCAGTGAAATCCCAATCAAAATTCACCAGAATTCTTCTCAAAGCTAGAACAAACAATCCTAAAATTTGTATGGAACCAAAAAAGACCCCGAATAGCCAAAGTAATATTGAAGAAGAAGACCAAAGTAGGAGGCATCACAATCCCAGACTTTAGCCTCTACTACAAAGCTATAATCATCAAGACAGTATGGTATTGGCACAAAAACAGACATACAGACCAATAGAATAGAATAGAGACTCCAGAATTGGACCCACAGATGCATAGCCAACTAATCTTTGACAAAGCAGCAGAGTATCCAATGGAAAAAAAGTTAGTCTCTTCACTGTTGCACTGTATTTTTTAATTGAGGTACATGAAGAAAACCTGGCCTTGTACAGACATATATTTGATAAAAGGAAATGTTTTATTGACCTTTATAGATTTTCTTCATATATTTCAGCCAAAACAACATAGTTCAACACACTGAATGTCGAAGTAGATATGTGAATATTTTTTGATAACCACTGTCTTAGTCCTTTTGGGCTGTTATAACAAAATGCCATAGACTAGGTAATAAACAACAGAAATTAGTTTCTCACAGTTTTGAAAGCTGGGAAGTCCAAGATCAAGGCACTGGCAAATTTGGTGTCTAATCAGACACCATTTCCTGCTTTATAAACAATTATCTTTTCCTTGAGTCTTCTAATGGCATAAGGGACAAGAGGTCTTTCTGGGGTCTTTTTTATAAAGGCACAAATTTCATTCATGAGGGTTTTTTTCCTCATGAGTTGACAAACTCCCAGCGGCCCCACTTCCAAATATCACACATCAAAGATTAGGTTGAATATATAAATTTTGGGAGGACATAAACATTCAGCCTATGGCAATGATGAACACACTCAACAAGTGGTAGTTTTTTTGTTTTTTTTTTTTAAATAAGCTGCACTATATCATCTGAAACCATGTCAGTGAGTCTTTTATGTTGGAATGCATTGTTTCATTTTGTATGAGATGAATGCATAGTTTCCTAATAGAACTTCCAACATAACTTTCTAAAATAATGAAAATGTTCTAATCTGTGCTATTCGTATGGCAGCCACTAGCCACATGTGGTTACTGAACTTATTGACTATGGGTAGTGAGACTGAAAAGCTAAATATTTATTATATTTTACCCCAATTAAAATTAAAATTTAAATAGCCACATGTGACTGGTGGCTCCCATATTGGACAGCATAGCTTTGTAATGTCATGTATTTGGAAAATAATTGTTCCCTGAGTCATACAGACGTTCCAAATGTAGATATACTTTATTATGAAATACATAAAAAAATCTTTCATTAATTACCACGAATCTTATCAGAAAAGTCATTAAATGTTAAGAAAGCTGTCGGGGCGCCTGGGTGGCTCAGTCAGTTGGATGTCCGACTTCGGCTCAGGTCATGATCTCGTGGTCCGTGAATTTGAGCCCCGCGTCAGGCTCCGTGCTGACAGCTCAGAGCCTAGAGCCTTTTTTTTAGATTCTGTGTCTCCCTCTCTCTGACCCTCCCCCGTTCATGCTCTGTCTCTCTCTGTCTCAAAAATAAATAAACGTTAAAAAAAATTAAAAAAAAAGAAAGCTGTCAAAAATTACTGTTTTTTTCCTTGAAAGCTCACATTTTAGTTTTGGAAACTCATATCATTAGTTGTTTTGTTTGAAGTTACTTGCACTGTTTGTCAATTTGGAAAAAAAAAACTGACAAATATCTAAACATCTGACTAACTTCAGTTTATCTACCACTCAGTTTAAAATGATACTCTATGAACAAAAAGGCAGCTAGTTTAGCTTATAATTCAAATGATTACACAAGTGTTTTTCTACAAGTAAACCATCCCTTAAATTGCAATAGAAGTGTGCTTCATGTAGATTTCCAATATCTTCACACAAATTATTAAAAGGATGTGCATAGAAGGGCTAACATTTAAAAATTAGAATTTTTTTATTGTTTTACCAATGGAATTATAAAGTGAGTTTCATTTTTTTTTCTTGCAGAGCCATAATGGTGAAAAACACATTGCACTGCTACATTTTGACAACACAGTGTTAATTCATGCTAAGTCATCAGCAGCTTTACCATTGTTTCCCCCTATAATTACTAGTGTCAACAGTTAAAAATAATATCTTAGCAATATTATGACATTATTTTGATCTCAGGATTCCTTAAAATATTGTCAAGGACCCCCAGTAATCCATAGGAAAACTTATAAATGTTAATCTATAGTACTGTAGGATATCTCTTTGTGAGGTAAAGGACAAATGATTGAATGCATTAATGGTGCAATAGAAATCATATTATTAAGAATGAGATACAGCACTTGGTAGAGGACTTTAGATTTTGGAGATTTACACTTGGGAATACTGCTGTGACTTGTATGTTATGTACCTTGGAAGACTGAGAGTTTTAAGTGGGATTCATAGCAATAGAGGGCTTTGCAGAAGATCCAGACTGTGGTTCAAGTTACCCTGATGCATAGGCCATCACCTGACAAATTAAATGGTGCTAGATGTACTTATGGAAGATAGGATCTTTGTGTGGGTCCTTGGCACATTCCATTAAGAGGGTCAGAGTGTAATCCCTTAGGGGTTTGGAGCATGGCTAGGTCTTTACACCATTTCATAAACGACTTCTAGACATTCTCTCCAAGAGAGAATGAACACTGACCTGAGGGTATTCTATCAGAACTGACTATAACACTAGGTATTATCATTTTTTTCCAAGTCATTAAGTGATGTAGACATATAGCAGACTAGGAGGGGTTCAATTATACCTAAAACTTTATCTGTTGCCTGGTCATGTTGGGGTCTTCATGGCAGAAGATAAACAAGGATGAGAGTAATTGCTATGATTATGATAACAAACTAGAGTTGCAGCTCCATACGGTGGGAAACTAGGGAGAGCTGAGAATTTTCTCTGGATCCTTTGAGATTTCATGCCTAGTGATAACAAATAAATAAGCAATTAAAATACCCAATATACCTAGGATAGAGTAAAACTTTTGGCAAGCCACATAGGAAGCTGAGGGGCAGGCCAGCGTGAAGGAATATAGGCCAGAAGTATTTATCTATAGTTCTCTTGACACCTTGAAGTGCCAGAGTATCAGAATGGATTTCCTACAGGTCTTTAATAAATCTGACAAGGACCCGGAGTGTATCAGACACTCTACTCCATCAGTCCTTGGCCCACTTGAGTTTGTTTACAGCTGCAATGGAAAATTATGGAACACAAGTACTAAATTCATTTTCAGCTTGAGGACTTTCTTTAGCACTGGTGAAGATTGATCAGCTTAGTCACTGGGCAGTTTAGATATGCCACAGTTTTAATATCTCCAGTATTCTGTGAAAAGGATATAAATTGATGGATAGTATCACAATTTATCAGTGTGATATCCTGAAATTCATTCTATATCATTTCCTCCAATGAGTTTCTAGTGGAAATAAGCTTGTTTGCCCAGTTACCTGCTCATTAACACTTTTTTTCATTGCCTCCACCCCTTGTCCTATTTCTGGGTCTCTCACTTACACATCCTATGGTCATCTCCCAAATAAATTACCTGCAAGTAAGTCCTTGACACAATGTTTGCTTTTGTGAGAACTCAAAGCAACACAAGTGGTATCAGATAAATTAGTGTTTGATAAATACATTTAATTTTAATGTTTGTTTTCTTTTCTGCTTCCCGAATATTAAGCAATGACTAGAACTTTCTTTTTGCCACTGCACTTTATTTAAAGCCATGAGGTCACTTTGTGGTTATTGCACTCTGCTGCTGCAAAGGCTTAACCTCAGTGGGAATATGGTCTAAGAATGAAGAATTACTGGTATGAGATTAAACATATTTTACCTCACAGATTACTAGTGTGTAACTTCAGGATAGGCAGCCTATCTACCTCTACTAATCAGTGATTCAAAATGTAGTCAAAATTTTGTTTGCAGACATCTGTTTTCTTGTGCAATTATTACTCCTGGGGAATACTTTATTCCTAACTAACATCAGCTGTTGTGAAAGAATGAGTGACTCATGCTACCTCAAGACAAGAGGGAAATATATGGAAATATATGACCCATGGACAGTAAACAGGATGCTCCAATCTTCATGGAATGACAAGCTATTTCCATCTAAAAGCATCCTTTAGAATTACCTGTGTCTCATTCACCTTCTTTTTTAGAATATATGCTAATAATTTTGAGAAATTGACTTCCTCTGTTGCCTTATAATTTGTTTTCTATCACTCCAGCTTACTTATGACTTTGGCTTCTATGGTATTACCCAGCCTCAACTCTATACGACTTTCAGATCAAGATACCCAGAGCTGATAAGTGTCTGGGTCTCAACCCTCAATTTTCAGTTGAGGTTTATGATTAACTACAATTGGGTCAGGTGTCCACCCCAGTCCATTTATTTGTGGCAGGAGGATGGTTGCACAGTACCTGGGTTTTCTCCTTTAGATCAGAAAAAGTTTTACATTCAGAATTTTATTCTTATGGTGGAAAATATTTTTCTAACAGAGAACAAGGGTATGCTGGACTGGGAAACTATACTAAATTATGCCCTGTGCTGATTTCCTTATCTTGCTACATTTCTCAGGGTCCTTGGAGTGAAGGAAACATTAGTAGACTTTAGTTTGACCTAATGACAGTTTTCAGCCTCCTTAGGGGCTGTAATAATTAATACATTCCTTTATATCAGACGTTTAACAATACTACCTATGAAAAATGGTGTTTGCTCATTATAGATCTATAAGGCATTGAGGACTGATAAAGATGCTCCCAAGTTAGCTTCATTCCTGAACTTTTAAATTCAATTATTTTTGGTTCTCATCATTTTGCTCCTGTCCCACCCCACAATACCAATAAGAAGGTGTCTATACCAAATGTATAGGCTGCTAGATTCTATAAAACCAAGATTTCTGGGAAATTAATAAATTGATTGTCAAAAATAAAGTGATTGTCAAAAATTCCAATTGAATTAACACAAAGTTAATAGACTACTCCATATGGCAGAATTCCAGAAGGAACTCAGGACACTCAGACATGAACAAAATCAAAACATAGAGAAAAAGTGACAACTGGTGGATAATCATCTAAAAAATTCCTTTGGTCATACCTGTTTAATCATTTATAAACTGCTTAGTTTGTAGAATTGGCATCATGTGGGAAAAGATTTCAATGAAGGACATAAAATAATCTTTAAACCTGAAATACTTATGTCTTAGGTGATAGCAAAGAAACATTATAATAATGAAGACAATATTCAGAAGAATTCCATAATAAAATGGAAATGGTTTATGCACTAATATGCTAAAAGGATAATTCAGAAAGGTACCTATCATATTCCCAGACAGGTAGACTTTGTTCCCCTAGGGCTAAGTTTGAAGCCACCTAAACAGCAGCCAGATTGTGGTGCCCTATAAGCTGCTCCTTGTTGACCATAAAATAGATATTTAGTTTGTGGATAACAGTTCCAATATGGAGGGACAGTATCCTGTATGAAAGGCCACCACAAAATGACTCACTGACAGAAAAAGTCTGATTGAAGAAAGTAAGAAAAAAATCAGCCAAAGGATGAATTGCACACTATTTTCTTTACAGTGATGAAAGAATTGAGCCATTGTAAGCACCCTTATGTTTGGAGTTTTACAAACTCATGGGCAGTGGCCAACGGCCCGGCCAAATGGTCATTAGGGGCACTGGAAAACTGGACCATTAAAAAGATACCCACTTGGGTCATGTAAAGGAAAAAAAAATGTTCAATGACATGTATTAGAGATGATACGGCATACTTTACTTAGAATCTTTGCAACAGGTATAGGGACCACTGCAATGGGATTCTACAGTAGGAGAGAGAGAGATTTGTCTCAACTTCAAATATGGCATGGCAAGTGGGATTTTATAGCCAAGTAGCAGGATGGGAGTTAGTGAATGGAAAATTACTAAGAGGAAACATTGGGGTAAGGGGAATTCTGGTTAAACCAACCTAATAGGATTCCTCGCTGAAAACAGGCTAGCATTATCAGACATCACCCAGAGAGATGGTAGAGAATCAGAAACCCTATCAGATTTAAGAAGTGAGGGATTTGGGTTAACATGATTTAGCAGTGTTCTTGTTAAAACTAGATTTTAGAAGAAAGTGGATAAATGAGCCTGCAAAGAATTTCAGAGTCCTGTATATAGTTTGAATCTTTGTCATCCTACCTTTGTTCAAGGGAAGAAAAAACATTATTTTTCCTTTGTATGGTGTAAGTCCATTTCTTATTTGTTCATCTTTTGTTTTTTAAGGACAAGCTGGATCATCTTTTGAGACTAGAGTGTAAAAAGTACATGCTGGCTATGATGCTGGCCATCAGTTTTTTAACTGGTGCTATTTCTATGAAAATAGAAGAAAAAACAAAGATTAGTAGTTGGAAGCCGGGTGAACTTTACGAGTGGCCCACACAGCAGCAGGTATGAAAGTTGCCCATATGTGATGTGCTGTGGTGATTTCTCCAAAGTTTGTAACAAGTCACCCATTTAACTTGCAAGGCTTCAGGAAAAAGGTCTGTTTTAGTTCTCAATGATTCCAAGTCAGAAGGGAGAAAACGGGAAACATTGGTTTGGGGAATTGTAACCAATACTGGAAGAAACAAAAATAATTCAGGATTTTGTCCAGTTACAAGTAGGTAACAAAACCTTAAATAAAATGAAAAAAAAAAAAACACTAGAAATTAATACCAACAAAAGTGTGCTATAGTTTTCCACTGAAATGTAATTTTTTCCTCTATAGTCACTCCCATTTTTTCAATTAATTAATTAATTTTTAAATTTACATTCAATTTAGCATATAGTGCAACAATTATTTCAGGGGTAGATTACTTTTTTTTTTTCAATATATGAAATTTATTGTCAAATTGGTTTCCATACAACACCCAGTGCTTATCCCAAAAGGTGCCCTCCTCAATACCCATCACCCACCTTCCCCTCCCTGCCACCCCCATCAACCCTCAGTTTGTTCTCAGTTTTTAAGAGTCTCTTATGCTTTGGCTCTATCCCACTCTAACCTCTTTTTTTTTTCCCTTCCCCTCCCCCATGGGTTTCTGTTAAGTTTCTCAGGATCCACATAAGAGTGAAACCATATGGTATCTGTCTTTCTCTGTATGGCTTATTTCACTTAGCATCACACTCTCCAGTTCCATCCACGTTGCTACAAAAGGCCATATTTCATTCTTTCTCATTGCCATGTAGTACTCAATTGTGTATATAAACCACAATTTCTTTATCCATTCGTCAGTTGATGGACATTTAGGCTCTTTCCATAATTTGGCTATTGTTGAAAGTGCTGCTATAAACATTGGGGTACAAGTGCCCCTATGCCTCAGTACTCCTGTATCCCTTGGGTAAATTCCTAGCAGTGTTATTGCTGGGTCATAGGGTAGGTCTATTTTTAATTTTCTGAGGAACCTCCACACTGTTTTCCAGAGCGGCTGCACCAATTTGCATTCCCACCAACAGTGCAAGAGGGTTCCCGTTTCTCCACATCCTCTCCAGCATCTATAGTCTCCTGATTGGTTCATTTTAGCCACTCTGACTGGCGTGAGGTGATATCTGAGTGTGGTTTTGATTTGTATTTCCCTGATGAGGAGCGACGTTGAGTATCTTTTCATGTGCCTGTTGGCCATCCGGATGTCTTCTTTAGAGAAGTGTCTATTCATGTTTTCTGCCCATTTCTTCACTGGGTTATTTGTTTTTCGGGTGTGGAGTTCGGTGAGCTCTTTATAGATTTTGGATACTAGCCCTTTGTCCGATATGTCATTTGCAAATATCTTTTCCCATTCCGTTGGTTGCCTGTTAGTTTTGTTGGTTGTTTCCTTTGCTGTGCAGAAGCTTTTTATCTTCATAAGGTCCCAGTAATTCACTTTTGCTTTTAATTCCCTTGCCTTTGGGGATGTGCCGAGTAAGAGATTGCTACGGCTGAGGTCAGAGAGGTCTTTTCCTGCTTTCTCCTCTAGGCTTTGGATGGTTTCCTGTCTCACATTCAGGTCCTTTATCCATTTTGAGTTTATTTTTGTGAATGGTGTGAGAAAGTGGTCTAGTTTCAACCTTCTGCATGTTGCTGTCCAGTTCTCCCAGCCCCATTTGTTAAAGAGACTGTCTTTTTTCCATTGGATGTTCTTTCCTGCTTTGCCAAAGATGAGTTGGCCATACGTTTGTGGGTCTAGTTCTGGGGTTTCTATTCTATTCCATTGGTCTATGTGTCTGTTTTTGTGCCAATACCATGCTGTGTTGATGATTACAGCTTTGTAGTAGAGGCTAAAGCCTGGGATTGTGATGCCTCCTGCTTTGGTCTTCTTCTTCAAAATTACTTTGGCTATTCAGGGCCTTTTGTGATTCCATATGAATTTTAGGATTGCTTGTTCTAGTTTCGAGAAGAATGCTAGGGCAATTTTGATTGGGATTGCATTGAATGTGTAGATAGCTTTGGGTAGTATTGACATTTTGACAATATTTATTCTTCCAATCCATGAGCAGGGAATGTCTTTCCATTTCTTTATATCTTCTTCAGTTACCTGCATAAGCTTTCTATAGTTTTCAGCATACAGATCTTTTACATCTTTGGTTAGATTTATTCCTAGGTATTTTATGCTTCTTGGTGCAATTATGAATGGGATCAGTTTCTTTATTTGTCTTTCTGTTGCTTCATTATTGGTGTATAAGAATGCAACTGATTCGTGTACATTGATTTTGTATCCTGCAACTTTGCTAAATTCATATATCAGTTCTAGCAGACTTTTGGTGGAGTCTATCTGGTTTTCCATGTATAATATCATGTCATCTGCAAAAAGTGAAAGCTTGACTTCATCTTTGCCTATTTTGTTGCCTTTGATTTCCTTTTGTTGTCTGATTGCTGATGCTAGTACTTCCAACACTATGTTAAATAACAGCGGTGAGAGTGGGCATCCCTGTCGTGTTCCTGATCTCAGGGGAAAAGCTCTCAGTTTTTCCCCATTGAGGATGATGTTAGCTGTGGGCTTTTCATAAATGGCTTTTATGATGTTGAAGTATGTTCCTTCTATCCCGACTTTCTCAAGGGTTTTTATTAAGAAAGTGTGCTGAATTTTGTCAAAGGCCTTTTCTGCATCGATTGACAGGATCATATGGTTCTTATCTTTTCTTTTATTCCTGTGATGTATCACGTTGATTGATTTGCGAATGTTGAACCAGCCCTGCATCCCAGGAATGAATCCCACTTGATCATGGTAAATAATTCTTTTTATATGCTGTTGAATTCGATTTGCTAGTATCTTACTGAGAATTTTTGCATCCATATTCATCAGAGATATTGGCTTGTAGTTCTCTTTTTTTACTGGGTCTCTGTCTGATTTAGGAATCAAAGTAATACTGGCTTCATAGAATGAGTCTGGACGTTTTCCTTCCCTTTCTATTTCTTGGAATAGCTTGAGAAGGATAGGTATTATTTCTGCTTTAAACGTCTAGTAGAACTCCCCTGGGACGCCATCTGGTCCTGGACTCTTATTTGTTGGGAGATTTTTGATAACCGATTCAATTTCTTCGCTGGTTATGGGTCTGTTCAAGCTTTCTATTTCCTCCTGATTGAGTTTTGGAAGAGTGTGGGTGTTTAGGAATTTGTCTATTTCTTCCAGGTTGTCCAATTTGTTGGCATATTTTTTCATAGTATTCCCTGATAATTGTTTGTATCTCTGAGGGATTGGTTGTAATAATTCCATTTTCATTCATGATTTTATCTATTTGGGTCATCTCCCTTTTCTTTTTGAGAAGCCTGGCTAGAGGTTTGTCAATTTTGTTTATGTTTTCAAAAAACCAACTCTTGGTTAAGTTGATCTGCTCTACAGTGTTTTTAGATTCTATATTGTTTATTTCTGCTCTGATCTTTATTATTTCTCTTCTTCTGCTGGGTTTAGAATGCCTTTGCTGTTCTGCTTCTATTTCCTTTAGGTATGCTGTTAGATTTTGTATTTGGGAGTTTTCTTGTTTCTTGAGATAGGCCTGGATTGCAATGTATTTTCCTCTCAGGAGTGCCTTCGCTGCATCCCAAAGCGTTTGGATTGCTGTATTTTCATTTTCGTTTGTTTCCATATGTTTTTTTAATTTCTTCTCTAATTGCCGGGTTGACCCACTCATTCTTTGGTAGGGTGTTCTTTAACCTCCATGCTTTTGGAGGTTTTCCAGACTTTTTCCTGTAGTTGATGTCAAGCTTCATAGCATTGTGGTCTGAAAGTATGCATGGTATGATCTCAATTCTTGTATACTTATGAAGGGCTGTTTTGTGACCCAGTATGTGATCAATCTTAGGGAATGTCCCATGTGCACTCGAGAAGAAAGTATATTCTGTTGCTTTGGGATGCAGAGTTCTAAATATATCTGTCAAGTCCATCTGATCCAATGTATCATTCAGGGCCCTTGTTTCTTTATTGACCATGTGTCTAGATATCTATCCATTTCTGTAAATGGAGTGTTAAAGTCCCCTGCAATTACCACATTCTTATCAATAAGGTTGCTTATGTTTATGAGTAATTGCTTTATATATTTGGGGGCTCCCATATTCAGCACATAGACAATTATAACTGTTAGCTCTTCCTGATGGATAGACCCTGTAATTATTATATAATGCCATCTTCATCTCTTGTTACAGCCTTTAATTTAAAGTCTAGTGTGTCTGATATAAGTATGGTTACTCCAGCTTTCTTTTGGCCTCCAGTAGCATGATAAATAGTTCTCCATCCCCTCACTCTCAATCTAAAGGTGTCCTCAGGTCTAAAATGAGTCTTTTGTAGACAGCAAATAGATGGGTCTTGTTTTTTTATCCATTCTGATACCCTATGTCTTTTGGTGGGCGCATTTAATCATTTACATCTACATGTATCTACATTACATCTACATTACATTAATCATTTACATCTACATAAACATTATAGAAAATAATGTTCTATAATTATAGAAATAATGTTCTATAATGTTATTATAGAAAGATATGGGTTTAGAGTCATTGTGATATCTGTATGTTTTATGCTTGTAGCGATGTCTCTGGTACTTTGTCTCACAGGATCGCCCTTAGGATCTCTTGTAGGGCTGGTTTAGTGGTGACAAATTCCTTCAGTTTTTGTTTGTTTGGGAAGACCTTTATCTCTCCTTCTATTCTAAATGACATACTTGCTAGATAAAGGATTCTTGGCTGCATATTTTTTTTTCTGTTCAACACATTGAAGATCTCCTGCCAATCCTTTCTGGCCTGCCAAGTTTCAAAAGAGAGATCAGTCACGAGTCTTATAGGTCTCCCTTTATATGTGAGGGCACGTTTATCCCTTGCTGCTTTCAGAATTTTCTCTTTATCCTTGTATTTTGCCAGTTTCACTATGATATGTCGTGCAGAAGATCGATTCAAGTTACATCTGAAGGGAGTTCTCTGTGCCTCTTGGATTTCCATGCCTTTTTCCTTCCCCAGATCAGGGAAGTTCTCAGCTATTATTTCTTCAAGTATACCTTCAGCACCTTTCCCTCTCTCTTCCTCCTCTGGGATATCAGTTATGCGTATATTATTTCTTTTTAGTGTATCACTTAGTTCTCTAATTCTCCCCTCTGGGAAAATCCCCTGGATTTTTTTATCTCTCTTTTTCTCAGCTTCCTCTTTTTTCATAATTTTATCTTCTAGTTCACCTATTCTCTCCTCTGCCTCTTCAATCCGAGCCGTGGTCATTTCCATTTCAATTTGCATCTCGTTTAAAGCATTTTTCAGCTCCTCCTGACTGTTCCTTAGTCCCTTGATCTTGTAGCAAGAGATTCTCTGCTGTCCTCTATAGTGTTTTCAAGCCCAGCGATTAATTTTATGACTATTATTCTAAATTCACTTTCTGTTATATTATTTATATCCTTTTTGATCAGGTCATTAGCTGTTGTTATTTCCTGGAGATTCTTCTGAGGGGAATTCTTCTGTTTGGTCATTTTGGATAGTCCCTGGAGTGGTGCGGACCTGCATGGCACTTCCCCTGTGCTGTGGTGTATAACTGGAGTTGGTGGGCGGGGCCACAGTCAGACCTGATGTCTGTCCACAGCCCACCTCTGGGGCCACAGTCAGACTGGTGTGTGCCTTCTCTTCCCCTCTCCTAGGGGCGGGATTCACTGTGGGGTGGCGTGGCCCGTCTGGGCTACTTGCACACTGCCAGGCTTGTGGTGCTGGGGATCTGGCATATTAGCTGGGGTGGGTAGGCAAGGTACACTGGGGGGCAGGAGGGGCAGGCTTAGCTCGCTTCTCCTTAGGTGATCCACTTCAGGAGGGGCCCTGTGGCAGCGGGAGGGAGTCAGACCTGCTGCTGGAGGGGTGGCTCCACAGAAGTACAGCATTGGGTGTTTGCGAGGAGCAAGCGAGTTCCCTGGCAGGAACTGGTTCCCTTTGGGATTTTGGCTGGGGGATGGGCTGGGGAGATGGCGCTGGCGAGCGCCTTTGTTCCCCGCCAAACTGAGCTCTGTCGTCCTGGGGCTCAGCAACTCTCCCTCCCTTTGTTCTCCAGCCTTCCTGCTTTCCAAGCAGAGCTGTTAACTTATGACCTCCCAGATGCTAAGTCTCAGGGGTAGATTTCTTAATGCCCTCACCCATTTACCCCATTTCCCCTCCCACAATCCTTCCAGCAACCCTGTTTGTTGTCTATATTTAAGAGTCCCTTATGTTTTATCCCTTCCTTGTTTTTATATTATTTTTGCTTCCCTTCCCTTATGTTCACCTGTTTTGTATCTTAAAGTCCTCATGAGTGAAGTCATATGATATTAGTCTTTCTCTGACTAATTTCATTTAGCATAATACCCTCCAGTTCCATCCATGTAGTTGCAAGTGGCAAGATTTCATTCTTTTTGATTGCCAAGTAATACTCCATCATATATGTATACCAATTTTCTTTATCCAATCATCCATAAATGAACATTTGGGCTCTTTCTATACTTTGGCTATTATTGATAGTGCTGCTATAAACATTGGGAGACATGTGCCCCTTCAAAACAGCACATCTGTATCCTTTGGATAAATACCTTGTAGTGCAATTTCTGGGTCATTGGGTGGTTCTATTTTTTAATTTTTTAAGGGATATCCATACTGTTTTCAAGGGTGGCTGTACCAGTTTGTATTCCCACAAGCAGCACAAAAAAGATCCTCTTTCTCTGCAACGTTGCCAACATCTGTTGATGCCTGAGTTATTAATGCTAACCATTCTGACAGGTGTGAGGTGGTATCTCATTGTGGTTTTGATTTGTATTTCCCTGATGAGTGATGAGCATTTTTTCATGTGTTGGTCGGCCATGTAGATGTCTTCTTTGAAGTGTCTATTCATGTCGTCTGCCCATTTCTTCAATGGATTATTTGCTCTTTGATTGTTGAGTTTGATAAGTTCTTTATATATTTTGGATACTAACACTTTATCTGACATGTCATTTGCAGACATCTTCTCCCATTCTGTTGGTTGCATTTTAGTTTTGCTGATTGCTTCCTTCACTGTGCATGAGATTTTTATTTTTTTGAGGTCCCATTGGTTCATTTTTGCTTTTGTTTCCCTTGCTTCTGGAGATGTGTTGAGTAAGAAGTTGCTTCAGCCAAGGTCAACGTGGTTTTTGCCTGCTTTCTCCTTGAGGATTTTGATGGCTTCCTCTGTTACATTTAGGTCTTTCATCCATTTTGAGTTTATTTTTGTGTATGGTGTAAAAAGGGTCCAGGTTTATTTTTCTGCATGCCGCTGTCCAGTTTTTCCAGCACAATTTGCTGAAGAGACTGTCATTTTTTATTGGATATTCTTTCCTGCTTTCTCAAAATTAATTGCCCACACCTTTGTGGTCCATTCCTGGGTTCTCTAGTCCATTCCATTAATCTGTGTGTCTGTTTTTGTGCCAGTACCATACTGTCGTGATTATTATAGCTTTGTAATACAACTTGAAGTCTGTGATTGTGATGACTCCAGCTTTGTTTTTTTGTTTTGTTTTTGTTTTGTTTTGTTTTGTTTTTTTCAAGATTGCTTTGGCTATTCAGGGTCTTTTCTGGTTCCGTACAAATTTTAGGATTGTTTGTTCTAGCTATGTGAAGAATGCTAATGTCATTTTGATAGGGATTACATTGAATATGTAGATTGCTTTGGGTAGTATTGACATTTTAATAATATTTGTTTTTTCCAGTTCAGAAGCATGGAATCTTTTTCCATTTTTTAGTGTCTTCTTCAATTTATTTCATAAGCTTTCTATAGTTTTTCATGTATGGATATTTCACCTCTTTGGTTAGATTTGTTCTTGGCATTTTATGGTTTTTGGTGGAATTGCAAATGGGACCAATTCCTTGATTTCTCTTTCTGCTACTTCATTATTGGTGTATAGAAATGCAACTTATTTCTGTGCATTGATTTTATATCCTGCGTCTTTGCTGAATTCATGGATCAGTTCTAGCAGTTTTTTGGTGTACTCCTCTGGGTTTTCCATATAGAGTATCATGTCATCTGTAAAGAGTGAAAGTTTGACTTCCTCCTGGCCAATTTGGATGCTTTTACTCCTTTATTTTGTCTGATTGCTGATGCTAAGACTTCCAACACTATGTTGAATAACAGTGGTGACAGTGGACATCCTGTCATATTCCTGACCTTAGGGGGGAAGCTGTCAGTTTTTCCCCATTGAGGATGATATTAGCGGTGGGTCTTTCATATATGGCTTTTATGATCTTGAAGTATGATCCCTCCATCCCTACTTTCTTGAGGGTTTTTATCAAGAAAGCTTGCTGTATTTTGTCAAATGCTTTCTCTGCATCTATGGAGAGGATCCTGTGCTTCTTGTCCTTTCTTTTATTGATGTGATGTACCACACTGATTGTTTTGTGGATGTTGAACCAGCCCTGCATCCCAGGTATAAATCCCACTTGGTTATAGTAAATAATTCTTTTAATGTATTGTTGGATCCGGTTGGCTAGTATCTTGTTGAGGATTTTTGCAACCATGTTCATTGGGGAAATTGTTCTGTAGTTCTCCTTTTTAGTGGGATCTTTGTCTTGTTTTGGAATCAAGGTAATGCTGGCTTCATAGAAAGAGTTTGGAAGTCTTCCTTCCATTTATATTTTTTGGTACAGCTTCAAGATAATAGGTGTTAACTCTTCCTTAAATGTTTGGTAGAATTCCCTGGAAAGCCATATGACCCTGACTCTTGTTTTTTGGAAGATTTTTGATTACTAATTTGATTTCTTTAATGGTTATAAGTGTGTTCAAACTTTCTATTTCTTCCTGTTTCATTACTGGCAGTTTATATGTTTCTAGGAATTTGTCTATTTCTTCCAGATTGTCCATTTTATCGGCATATAATTGTCCATAAATTCTCTTATTATTGTTTGTATTTCTGTTGTGTTGGTTGTGATCTCTTCTTTCATTCTTGATTTTATTCATTTGGATATTTCCTTTTTGTTTTTGATCAAACTGGCTAGGGGTTTATCAATTTTGTTAATTCTTTCAAAGAACCAGCTCCTGGTTTCTTTGATCTGTATTACTGTTTTGTTTGTTTGTTTAGTTTGGTTTGGTTTGATAGCATTGATTTCTGCTCTAATCTTTATTATTTCCTGTCTTCTGCTGGTTTGGGGTTTTATTTGCTCTTCTTTTCCAGCTCTTTAAGGTGTAAGGTTAAGTTGTGTATCTGAAACCTTTCTTCCTTTTTTAGGAAGGCCTGGATTGCTATATGCTTCCCTCTTATGACCGAGTTTGCTGCATTCCAGAAGTTATGGGCTGTGGTGTTATCATTTTCATTAGCTTCCATGTACTTTTTAATTTCCTCTTTAACTTCTTGGTTAGCCCATTCTCTCTTTAGCAGGATGTTCTTAACTCCAAGTATTTGTTATCTTTCTAAGTTTTTTTCCTGTGGATGGTTTCAAGTTTCATATCATTCTGGCCTGAAGTATGCAAGGTATGATCTCAATCTTTTTGTACTTGTTGGGGGCTGATTTGTGTCCAGTATGTGATCTATTCTAGAGAATGTTCCAAGTGCACTGGAGAAGAATGTATATTCTGCTGCTTTAGGATGATATGTTCTCACTATATCTGTTAAGTCCATTCAGCCCAGTGTGTCATTAAAAGCCACTGTTTCCTTGTTGATATTCTGTTTAGATGATCAGTCCATTGTTGTAAGTGGGGTGTTGAAGTCCCCTACTACTATGATATTATTATCAATGAGTTTCTTTATATTTGTGATTAAACCATTTATATATTTGGGTTCTCTCACGTTTGGAGCATAAATGTTTACAATTGTTAGATCTTCTTCGTGGATAGACCCCTTGGTTATGATATAATGTCCTTCTTCATCTCTTGGTACAGTCTTTAGTTTAAAATCTGGATTGTCTGATATAAGTATAGCTACTCCAGCTTTCTTTTGGCAACCGTTATTATGATAGATGGTTCTCCATCCCCTTACTTTCAATCTGAAGGTGTCTGTAGGTCTAAAATGGTTCTATTTTAAACAGCATATAGATGGATCTTGTTTTCTTATCCATTCTGTTACCCTATGTCTTTTGATTGGAGCATTTAGCCCATTGACATTTAGAATGAGTACCCAAAGATAGGAATTTATTGTCATTATGTTGCCTGTGGAGTTGGAGTTTCTGGAGGTGTTCTCTGGTCCTTTCTAATCTTTGTTGCTTTTGGCCTTTTTGTTTTGTTTTCATCTTTTCTCCCCTCAGAGAGTACCCCTTAAAATTTCTTGCAGGGCTGGTTTAGTGTCACAAACTCCTTTAATTTTTGTTTTTCAGGGAAACATTTTATCTCTCCTTCTATTTTGAATGACAGACTTGCTGAATATGACAGACTCTTGGCTGCCTATTTTTCTGACTCAGCACATTGAATATATCCTGCCACCCCTTTCTGTCTTGCCAAGTTTCTTTGGATAGGTTTCTCCTCCAAACCTGATCTCTCTTCCCTTATAGATTACAGACTTTTCCCCTTGCTGCTTTCATGATTCTTTCCTTGCCTGAGTATTTTGTGAATTTGACTATGATATGCCTTGTTGATGGTCTGGTTTGTTGAATATAATGGGAGTTCTCTGTGCTTCCTGGATTTTGATGTCTTTGTCTTTCCCAGGTTAGGAAAAACTTCCTCTATTATTTGCTCACCTAAACCTCCTACCCCTTTTTCTCTCTCTTTATCTTCTGGAACCTTTATGATTCTGATGTGTTTTTTTTTTCTTTTTCTTTTTTTTTTTTCTTTTCAATGGGTCACTGAGTTCTCTAATTTTTATATCATGCCCTTTTACCTTAATCTCTTTTTTTTTTCTTCATCATTATTCTCCATAAGTTTGTCCTATATTTCACTGTTCACTGCTCTGCTTCAAAAATCCTTGCTGCCGTGGCATCCATTTGAGATTGCAGCTCGGTTATAGCATTTTTTTATTGCATGCTGACTAGGTTTTACTTCTTTCATCTCTGCAGAAGGGGATTATAATCTATTTTCGACCCAAGTTAGTGCTTTTATTATTGTGATTCTAAATTCTGTTTCAGACATCTTGTTGACTTTAAGTTATGTTTCAGACATCTGTGATGATTAAGTCCCTGGCTCTCATTTCTTTCTGTTCTTTCTCTTGGGGCGAATTCCTTACTTTTGTCATTTTGAAGGAAGAAAAGAAATTAACAAAGTAAATAAAAATTAAAAAAAACACAAAAAAGTCAAATAAAGAATACTATATCCTAGGTGTATTTTGGTCTGGTTGTTGAAAGAAGTTGGATAGATTAGAGAAAAAAGGGAAATATAAGAAAAGAAAAAAGGAAGATGTTTGAAAATTTGAAAAAAAAATGAATACAACAAAATAGAATAAAATGAAGTGATGAAAGTAAAATAGAATTTTAAAAATTTACAAAAAATAAACAATATAGTAGAAAGAATTTAAAGATAAATCTTTTTAATAAAAATGGAAAATAAAAATATTTTTTCTCTATATGTATTCAAGAATAAGTTAAGAAAAAGAAAAAAAAGTTGAATAGATGGACCAGCAAACAGAATGAAATATGACTGAAATTACATCTGTTTTCCCCTACAAGTCAAACTATGAAGCACTTTATAGTTTATAAACTAAGCAGGCAGAGAGAATTATGATTTTCCTCAAGAGCATGGTTGGCCCAGTTGGGCAGGGCTTAGTGTAATAGCTCAGTTCTTCACTACATGGTGCTGTTTAGCTTAGTGGGGTGGATTGTTGTGGCATGTGTAGGTGTGTATGTGCATGCACGGGAGCAGTGAAAATGGTGTCACCCAGCTACCCAGTCTCTAGTATCAGAACTCTGTGCTCTCCCCAACCAACAATCAAGTACCCCTCCTTTGTCTCTGGCTTCTGTCCACTCCCTGCTTCTGCACTGTTAGTGACCATGCTGTCAGGCTGCCAGGCGGCACCTCCCTCCTGAGTTTTATCTCAGATGAGGCTGTATTTCCCAACCCCTCACTTCTAGAGGACTGTGGTTTTGACCTGTTCTGACACTCTGCGGGAAGGTCTCGCTGAGCAATGGCTGGGTGCTGGCCCACCCTCAGAAACTTTCATGAGACTGTGTTGCTGCCAATGCCCAGAGACTGTGGCTAGGTGCTAGCCCACCCCCCAAAATGTTCCTGCAATCATGTACATTCAGCAGCATTTCAGGATTATGGTAAATCACAGTACACATCTGGTGTCAGGCTTCACCCTTAATGTCCTTTTTCCAACAATAGTAAACGTGGTTGTTCTCCGAGGTCCACTGTGACCTTTGCCTGTGGGGTGGCTGCACAGCCTCTACAAAATGTCCTTCCAGCAGGGGAACTGCCTCTTCCCATGTGGCCCGTGGACCCTTCAGACCTCACTTTCTGCTCCTGGGGATTCACCTTTCCCACCAGAGCACCACTAGGTATCAAGCTGAGAAGTTTTAGACTTTGCACTTCCCCTGTTTATAGAGTCTTAATGGAATTTAAACCCTCTCCTTTCTCCTTTCTCCCTTTTTTTTTCAGTCCCTTGCATCTGCTTCCACTCTTCCTCTTTCTCTCCAGCTGCTTTTGGGGGGAAGGTGTGGCTTTTCCATACTCTCCCCCCATCTCCATCCTCTCTCCACAAGCAAAAGCAGCTCCCTGCCCTCTGAAGCTTCTCTCTCCCCCCATTCACCTCCCCATGCTGTGTACCTGCTGAGCTCTGTGGTTCAGGTTGTGAGGATTATTGTGTTAATCCTGAAATCAGTTTTCTAGGTGTGCAAGATGGTTTAGTGTTGATCTGGCTGAAATTCAGGGGTGAAAGACACACACAAAAAAAACAAAAAAACACAACTTCCATGCTGTTATGCCAACTTGGCCCTTCCTCTGTTACTGCCATTTATATCAAAGGTAATCAAGTACAACTAATGTGTTTGGAGAGAGAGAGAGAGAGAGAGAGAGAGAACTAATTTGTTTGCAAAATGTCTCATTAAAGTTGACTGATTACTTACATAAGTAAGCAGCAAGAATAGTAATTGATCACATAGATCTCTTAAGTTTGCTTTGCTGGAACTTTTAAGAATCTCAGATTAAACTTTTCAAAGACTTTGAAACTAGAAAGCCAAGCCAATAATTTCACATCAGATTTTTATGGCAATACCTATAGTTTGGGTGAATTCCTCCCTTCTTGAAGTCCACAAAATATCTTCAGGTTCCTGAGCCTCTCATAAACTGACCTTCCCTTACCTTGTAAGGCCGTCAGAAACCCTGTAAACAAGATACCAGTAGTTTTCCCAAGGTGAGCCTTTTAAGTGTTGTCTCCATAAAGTCAACCTTAGTTCCTTAAAGCTTTCTAGTCACCTGATTCCATGTACCATTCTCAAATATAGCATTCCAATCAAAGCCTTGGTACTATAATCAATACTTCCAATTGTATCCTGATACAAGAACAAATTCTTATTGAACTTATTCAAATGTCTATCTTGCCTTGAAAATAAAAATATTCACTGAGAGTTTCTGAATTCTGGAGGGAGCAAGTAATGAAAAAATATATTTATTTTCTTTGTTCACTAAGGGATACTTTACTAAATTTCTATGTTATAGAGAGCTTTATAGAAAAGAAAAAAAGATTTCCTTAAATATAAGAATGAAACATTAAAACACCAACAGTGTTTCAAAGAATTGTAAAAATTTATAATCATCTTCATCAATTTACTCAGTTCCATTCAGTTAACTTTTGTTCTGCATGATCTTGAGTTAGCAGTTTCATAAATACATCAACTTCTTCATTAGTTCTATAAAGTCTTAGTCTAGAGTCATGATCATGAAGTTTTTTTAAGTGATGCCATCATAGAGTATCCTCACTATAGCTAATTGTAAATGCTTGAAGAGAAGAATTAGAGTAAAATAACTGTCTGTGAATGATGAGACTTAAAGCGGCCAAGGTTAAAGAATGATAGAAATTCATTTGATAAGAAAAATTAGTTATTTATGTGGTGTCCAATATTTTAACGTAACAAGACAATGGAGGTATTGACACATTTCTATGAGTGTTTTACAACTTCTGGAATACTTACATTAGTAACATGTATCCATATACTTGTAACCTAAAAAGTTTTATCATTACTTTTATCATTACTTCTTATTTAACAATGTTTCCTACATAATTTAACATATAAAATAAACCAAATTATTTTAATATCTCTCTTTGACAAAGTGAGAGACCAATTTGAGATTTTTCAGGAGTGTTATGGGAGATTTCAAAGTTAGGTTAAGGTAAAAAATATTCCATTTAGAATTTGATTTGGCACAGCTTGACAAAGATATTAAAGATTCTGAACACTTTATTAACTAAAATTTTGATTATCTGTTCATAAAATATTTCAAAGGCAAATACAGAAGGTTATATAATAGTGAACATAACATATCTTTTACAATTGAGAAAACTTGATTTTCTTAAGTCATCATAGGGTTGATAAAAATAACATAAAGCACAGAAAATTACTCTAAAACACAAAATCTTTGTTTTCCAGGCAGGTTAAAAAAAGTAAAGAAAAAAAAACCTTTTAAAATAATTTCTTATTAAGAGCAGACTAATAATCTATGAAAACTATTGTTTTTTTACAGAGAAACCCAAATTCTAGTTTTACACCAATGTGCTTTTGACATAAAAGCTCATTTTTTTTTAAATTTTAAGTAAATTCAGTCTTAGTAGCTCTGACTACTAAGATAGCATTTTTTCCCCAAGATTTCTTTTACAATACATTTAAATATCTACTTACTTTTTGTCCTACTCTTTTTATCTTTCTCATTTTGAAAAAAAAATACAGTCATTCTACTCTAGGACAAAATTACTTCTTTTCCCCTTAACAAAGACATGTCTTTCTTTCCTTTTCTTATAAAAAGTAGCAAATTTCTCTAGCAAATTTATAAATACATTATTTAATAATTTTCTAGTGTCATATGACTTGTTCGCAGTACAATTTCTCATGTTTACTAACAGAGATAAATATACTTTCCTTATTTTTACCATATAAGAACAAGATTCCAAAAGTAGATAAATTTATGTTCATCATGTTTCAACATTTAAACGATCTAGATATTCAATGAATATCCATCGTTTAACTTAGCATAGCTTTAAGTATCAAGTTATCATAAATATTTTAACCTATTTTTAAGTAGACATATAAAACATAATTACTGTTAAAAAGTTTATTTATAAAATTCTACTCCACTTACATCTATTTAATTAGCTTGTTCTGAACAATTATGCATGAATTGATAAAAAAAAAAACTCATGGGACATTAAATAAAGCAAACCTTTATATATTTTTTCTTGTTGACAAATTAAGCAATTTCCAAAGAGAAATCCCAATGGGAACAGAGTATTTCCCTCCCCATTCTTATTGTCATAATTGACATGAATCAATAAACTATGTTTTATTATACTTTTTGCTTTTTGATTGGATTGACACTTTATAATTATAAACCTCTACTAGAGATAACATAAACTTGTTTCACTAGTAAATCTAGGTAGAATAAATTGTTTCTTCATTATGTTGAATACTGACAACTCTGAAAACATGCCTATTGGGAATTTATCGATAGTTTTAAAACTATCTTTATTTTCCAAAGATTACTCCAGGTCATGTTAACTTACAAACAAAACAAATATTTAGAATAGTTTCCCTACTTCCAAGAGTTTAAAGAATTATTATTTTTCTTTTTTGTTCTTTACAAAATTTATTTTATTATTATATTTATTTATTTATTTAAATTCAAGTTTGTTAACATACAGTCTAGTATTGGTTTCAGTCTAGTAATGCTTAATTTATATTATCACTCATTTGTGTCTAAATCATACTGAAAAGGATCCATACTGAATGTCTTTAAGGTGTTTTATAAATTAATTTGATAACACTATCCAGAAGTAGAAAAATATCACATAAACAGAATATACATGCATGTATACATACACACATAAACACACAGACCCAAATAGAGATTTATGGCATTCTAAAATTTTAGCCATGAGTCAGTAAAACAGTAATATAGAACTCACTGGTTTATACCCACATTATTTTTCTTTCAATTTTTTATTTAAATACAAGTTAGCTAACATACAGTGCAATATTGATTTCAGGAGTAGAAATCAGTGATTCATCACTTACTTAAAACAGTACTCATCATAACAAGTGGCCTCCTTTATACCCATCACCTTTCTATCCCATCTCCCATTTACCTCCCTCCATCAATCCTCAGTTTGTCCTCTATCTTTAAGAATCTCTCATGGTTTGGGGCACCTGGGTGGCTCAGTAACTTGATCATCCAACTTCAACTTAGGTCATGATCACATGATCACATGAGTTCAAGCCCCACATAGGGCTCGCTGCTGTCAACACAGAGCTTGCTTTAGATCCTCTGCAATCCTCTGTCCCTCCCCAGCTCCACTTTCTCTTGAAAATAAATATAACATTAAAAAAATAGACTCTCTCATGGTTTGTTTCCCTCTCTTCTTGCCCTCCCTCTATATGCTCATCTGTTAATTTCTTAAACTCTAGATATGAGCCAAATCATATGGTATTTGTCTCTGACTGACTTACTTTGCTTAGCATTGTACATGCTTGCTCCATCCATGTTGTTGCAAATGCCAAGATTTCATTCTTTTTGATGGCAGAGTAATATTCCATTAAAATACATATATCACATCTTTATTCATTAATCAGTCTATGGACATTTGGTCTGTCTCCATACCTTGGCTATTATTGATAATGCTGCTATAAATGCATGCTTTGGTGTGTATGTGCCCCTTTGAATATGTATTTTTGTATCCTTTGGGTAAATACCTACTAGTGCAATTACTCGATCCAACAATAGTTCTATTTTTTTATTTTTTGAGGAAATTCCATACTGTTTTCCACAGTGGCTGCACCAGTTTGCATTCCCCTCAGTAGTGCAAGAGGATTGCCCTTTCTCTGCATCTTCACCAAAACTTAGTGTTTCTTGTGTTGCTAATTTTAGCCATTCTAACGGGTTTGAGGTGGTATCTCATCATGGTTTTGATATTTACTTGATGATAAGTGTATTGACATATTTTCATGTGTCTCTTGGTCGCCTGGATGTCTTCTTTAGAAAAGTGTCTAATCATGAATTCTGCCCATTCCTTAACTGGATTTTTTGTTTTTTGGGGGTTGAGGTTGCTAAACTCGATATAGATTTTGGAAAGTAACCCTTTATCAGATATGTCATTTGCAAATGTCTTCTCCCATTCCATCGGCTGCCTTTTAGTTTTGTTGACTGTTTCCTTCACTGTGTGGGGGTTTCTTATCCTGATGAAGTCTCAATAGTTCATTTTTGCTTTTGTTTCCCTTGCCTCCAGAGAAATGTTTAGTAAGAAAATGCTATGGCTGAGGTCAAAGAGATTGCTGCCTGTGTTTTTCGGTAGGATTTTTGTGGTTTCCTATCTCACATTTAGGTCTTTCATTACTTTTGAATTTATTTTTGTGTATGGTGTGAGAAAGTCGTCCAGTTTCATTCCTTTGCATGTCACTGTCCAGTTTTCCCAGCACCATTTGCTGAAGAGACTTTTTTCTTTTTCTTTTTTTCTTTTTTTGATTATTTTTAAATATTTATGTATTTATTTATTTATTTACTTTTAAGTATTTTTTTAATCTTCATTTATTTTTGAGAGAGAGAGAGAGAGACAGAGTGTGAATGGGGGAAGAACAGAGAGAGAGGGAGACACAGAATCTGTAGCAGACTCCAGACTCCGAGATATTGGCACAGAGCCCGATGCGGTGCTTGAACTCACAAATTGCAAGTTCATGACCTGAGCCGAAGTCAGATGCTGAACTGACTGAGCCACCCAGGCACCCCTAAACATTTATTTATTTTTGAGAGAGAAACAGTTTGTGAGCAAGGGAGGGGCAGAGAGAGAGGGAGACACAGAATCCAAAGCAAGCTCCAGGCTCTGAGCTGTCAGAGCAGAGCCCAATGTGGGACTCAAACTCATGAACCATGAGATCATGACCTGAGCTGAAGTTGGACACTTAACAGACCGAGCCACCCAGGTGCCCTGAGACTGTCTTTTTTCATTTGATTATCTTCCTTGATATGTCGAAGATTAGTTGGCAATACATTTGTGGGTCCATTTCTGGATTCCCTATTCTCTTCCAATGATCTATGTATCTGTTTTTGTTGTTAAGGATGATATTAGCTGTGGATCTTTCATATATGGACTTTATGATGTTGAGATATGTTATTTCTATCCCTACTTTGTTGAGGTTTTTTTACAAGAAGTTATGCTGTGTTTTGTCAAATACTTTTTCTGAATCTATTGAGAGAATAATATGGTTCTTATTCTTTAATTAATGTGGTGTATACATTGATTTATTTGTGAATATTTTTTTTTAATTTTTAATGTTATTTTTGAGTGAGAGAGACAGATCATGAGTGGGGGAAGTGCAGAGAGAGGGGGAGACACAGAATCTGAAGCAGGCTTCCAGCCTGTATGCTCCATATTCAATGGAAAGACAGTCTCTTCAACAAATGGCGCTGAGAAAACCAGATATCCACATGCAGAAGAATAAAAGTGTACCACTTTATCACACCATACACAAAAACTAAATTCAAAATGGATGAAAGACCTAAGTGTGAGACCATAAAAATCCTAGAAGAGAAAACAGGCAGCTACCTCAATGAGCTAGGCTTCAGCAACTTCTTACTAAGCACGTCTCCAGAGGCAAGGGACACAAAAGCAAATGTGAACTATTGCAACCTCATCAAGAAAAAACAAAAAACAAAAAAACAAAAAAACAAAACAAAAAAAAAACTTCTGCAGAGAGAAGGAAACAATGAACAGAACTAAAAGGCAACTGATGGAATGGGAGAATACATTTGTAAATGATATCAGATAGACTTAGTATCCAAAATCTATAAAAGATAGGATACAAAGTCTATAAAAAACTTATCAAACTCAATATCCAAAAACCAAATAATCCAGTGAAGAAATGGACAAAGACATGAACAGACATTTATCCAATGAAGACATACAGGTGAGCAACAGACACAAAAAACGATGCTCAATATCACTTATCATCAGGGAAATAGAAATCAAAACCACGATGAGACACTAGTTCACCCCTGTCAGAATGAACAAAATTAACAATTCAGGAAACAACAGAAGTTGGTGAGGATGTGGAGGAAGGTAAACACTTTTGCAGTGTTGGTGGAAGTGTAAGCTGGTGCAGTCACTCTGGAAAACAATATGGAGGTTCCTCAAAAACTTAAAAGTAGAAATACCATAGGATCCAGCAATTGCAGTAGTAGGTATTCACCTAAAGGATACAAAAATACTGATTTGATGGGGCACATGCACCCCAATGTTTATAGTAGTACTATCAGCAATAACCAAATTATGGAAAAAGCCCAAATGATGTCCATTGACTGATGAACAGATAAAGAAGATGTGATATATATATATATATGAATAACATATATATTGTTCAATATTATTCAATAAATATATAACATATATATATGAATATTACTCAGCAATCAAAAAGAATGTAATATTGCCATTTGCAACAACATGGATAGAAGTAGAGTGTATAATGTTAAGCAAAATAAGTCAGAGAAAGACAAATATATGATTTCACTCATATGTGGAATTTAAGAAGCTCAACAGATGAACACAGGAGAATGGAGAAAAAATAAGAAAAACAGAGACGGAGGTAAACCATGAGACTCAAATATGGAGAACAAACTGAGGGTTGCTGGAGGGGAGATGAGTGTGGGATGGGCTAAAATGTGATGGGTATTAAGAAGGGCACTTGTTGGGATGAACATTGGGTTTTACATGTCTGTGATGAATCACTAAATTCTACTGAAACCAATACTACACTATGTATGTTAACTAACTTGAATTTATACAGATAGATGATAGATAGATAGATGATAGATTAGAAAGATAAATAGAGAGGTGATAGATAAAAATAAAGGTTATTAACTTCTTTAAATGTCTGTTATAATTCTCCTGGGAAGTTGTCTGGCTCTGGACTTTGGTTTGTTGGGAGATTTTTGTTACTGATTTGATTTCTTTGCTAGTTATGGGTCTGTTCAATTTTTTCATTTGTTCCTGTTTCAGTTTTGGTAGTCTGTATGTTTTTAGTAATTTATCCTTTCCTTCCAGGGTGCCCAGTTTGTTGGCATATAATTTTTGTAATACTCTCTTATGATATATATATATATATATATTTTTTTTTTTTTTTAATTTCTATGTTGTTAGTTGTGATCCCTCCTCTTTCATTTGTGACTTTTTTTTAATTTGGGTCCTTTCTTTTTTGTTTTTGAGAATTCTGGATAGGGGATTTATCAATTTTATTACTTGTTTGGAAGAACCATCTCTTAGTTTTGTTGGTCTGTTCCACTATTCTACCAATTTCATAGGTAAAGTGTTTTCACTCTTTCTTTCTCTCTCTCCTTCTCTCTTACTACTTTTGGGGGGAGTGCTTTTCTTGCACAAACCTGATTCACTGCTCAATCTCCCCCTCTCTGTCTCCTCTTCGTGAAAAGAGCTCCCACTCCTCAGCAACACTACCACTTTTCTCTCCCTAATTCATCTCTCCACACCACATACTTGCTGTGTTCTCTCTCAAATTAAGCATATTATTTTGTTTATTCTCAGATCAATTTCCAAGGTGTTCAAAAATAGTTTGAGGTTGATCTAGCTGTGTTCAAGGGAGGAGACAAGCCCCAGTCCTCCTACTACTCCACCATCTTAACTCCTCCACCACAAACACATGTAACTTACTCTCTATATTGTTATCCAAATTGTGTTTTTTTTACATAAATGAAACAAGTTGAGGTTTCCCAATGCAATCAGGGATATATATATATTTTTTTACTAATATTCAGGAAATTTAAGATTTTCTTTTGCCCTGGCATGTAATCTGATGCAGGCTCTGGAGTAAATTTTAGGCAAGTGACTGTTGAAATTCTAGCAGCTCTCCGAATGTCTCCATAACCCATCTGAGCGAAGAAACATCCAGTTTTGTTTCCAAATAGCTTTTTCCTTCCTTTTTAACCTCAATTTGTTGTTTTTGGAAGTCCTCTTTATCCCTTGAAAGCCTGAGAGGAGGGGGGCTAAATTCCATGTGATTTAGGGAGATGGGGGGCTGAAGAGGGAAAGGAAAAGTTTGACATGGGTGGACAGAACAATGAAGGAAATAAGGGTGTGAAGGGGGACATCATAAAAGATTCACAGCATGTTGCTGTCCAGTTCTCCCAGCACCATTTGTTAAAGAGACTGCCTTTTTTCCACCGGATATTCTTTCCTGCTTTGTCAAAGATTAGTTGGCCATACATATGTGGGTCCAATTCTGGAGTCTCTATTTTATTCCATTGGTCTATGTGTCTGTTTTTGTGCCAATACCATGCTGTCTTGATGGTTACAGCTTTGTAGTAGCGGCTAGAGTTTGGGATTGTGATGTCTTCTGCTTTGGTTTCTTCTTCAATATTACTTTGGGTATTCAGGGTCTTTTGTGGTTCCATACAAATTTAAGGATTGTTGAGATAAGCACTGGTTGTTATATGTAAGAGATGTATCACTGTGTTCTACTCCTGAAACCAATACTACACTGTATGTTAACTAACTTGAATTTAAATAAATAAATTTTTAAAAAGAATAAAAGTCATATCTAAATAAATGCAAAAAAGCATTTGACAAAATTCAACATTCAGCATGAAAGCTTTTTCTATAAGACAACAAGACAAGGATTCCCCTCTTGCCAATTTTACTCAACATGGTATTGGAAGTCCTAACCACAGCAATTAGGAAATAAAATGAAATAAGGAACATCCATATTGGTAAAAATGATGTTAAACTGTCACTATTTGCAGATGACATGACACCATGCATAGAAAACTTCAAAGGCTCCACCAAAGAACTATTAGAAGTAATAAATTAATTCAGTAATGTTGCAGGATATAAATCTAATACTCAGAAATTGGTAGAATTTCTATACATGAATAACAAAATAACAGAAAGATCAATTAAGAAAACAATTCAATTTACGATTTCACCAAAATAGAATAAAATGCCTCCTTAACTATGGAGGTGAAATATTTTCTCTGGGAATTATAAAACATTAATGAAATAAATTGAAGATGATATATCTACATTTATTTAAGTGGAAGGATATTTCATGCTCATGGATCAGGAGAATTAACATTGTTAGAATGTCCATACTCTCCAAAGCAATCTACAAATTCAATGCAATACCTATCAAAATATCAACAGTATTTTTCACACATCTAGAACAAATAATGCTAAATTTGTATGGAACCACACACACACACACCCACAGACACACACACACACACACACACACACACACACAAAACATGAATAGGCAAAGCAATCTTGAGAAATAGGAACCAAGCTGGAAGTATTACATACTGAAGATACACTACAATGCTGTGCTAATCAAAGCAATATGGTACTGGCAGAAAAATAGAGACATAGATCAATGGAACTAAGTAGATATGTCATATATAAGCCCATGATTATATGGTCATGTAATCTGTTACAAAGAAGGCAAGAATACAATGGATAAAAGACAATTTCTTTAGTAAATGATGTTGGGAAATTGTGGGCAGCTACATGCAAAAGAATAAGACTGGACCACTTTCAGACATCATACATAAAAATAAAACTCAAACGGATTAAAAACCTAATTAGGGTTTAATACACAAAATATAAGGGGTTAATGTGAAAAATATATAAATAACTTATACAACTCAATATCCAAAAAAAGAAATAATTCCACTAAAAATGGGTAGAAGATCATAAGGGTGCATGTATCCCTTTGAATTAGTGTTTTTTTTTTGTTTGTTTGTTTGTTGCTTTATTTTTGGGGTTTGTTTGTTTGTTTTGGTAAATACCCAGTAGTGTGATTGCTGGATCATAGGGTAGATTTATTTTTAACTTTTTGAGGGACATCCATAATGTTTTCCCCAGTAGCTGTACCAGTTTGCGTTCTCACCAACAGCATCTTTCCATGCCATAAAAAAGAATGAAATCTTACCATTTGCAACAACATAGATAGAGATTATAATGTTAAGTGAAATAAGTCAAAGAAAGACAAATACCATATAATCTCACTCATATGTGAAATTTAAGAAACAAAACAAACAAGCAAAAGGTAAAAAAAAAATGACAGACAAACCAAGAAATAGTCTCTTACCTATAGAGAACAAATTGATGGTTACCCATAGGGGGTGGGGGGAAAGTGGGAGAATGGCTTAAATAGGTGATGGGGATTAAAGAGTACACTTATCATGATGATAAAAAAAAATTTAAAAAAAACTATGAAAAAAACTATGAAAAACACTAACCTAAACAGCCATTTTTCCAGAGATGTACAGATGACCAACAGACAAATGAAAAAGTTCTTGACATCACTAGTCATCAAGGAAATGTAAATCAAAATTACAATGATATATCACCTTACACCTGTCAGAATAACTAAAATAAAAAAGATAAAAATAAGTATGGCAAGGATGTGGGGAAAAGGAATTCTCATATACTGTTAGTGGGAATCCAAATTTGTGCAGCCACTGTGGAAAAGAATATAAAGATCCATCAAAATATTAATAATGGGAATACCATATGATCCAATAATTCCACTATTTACCCAAAGAAAACAGAAACATTAAATCAAAAGACATACACAAGCCTATGTTTATCACAGCACTATTTACAATAGTCAAGATACAGAAGCAATCCATGTGTCCATTGATAGATAAATGGATAAAGACAATGTGAGATAGATAGATAGACAGATAGATAATATGGTGTAATATTACACAGTCATTAAAAAGGAATGGATTTTGCCACTTATGAAACCATGGATGGACCTAGAAGGAATTATGCTAAGTAAAATAAATCAAATAGATAAAGACAAATACTATATACTTTTGCTTATATATGGAATCTAAATTACAGAACAAATGAATGAACAAACAAACAAAAAGCAGAATCAGACCTAAAAATAAAGAGAACAAACTGATGGCTGCCAGAGGAGAGGGGATGTGGGAATGAGCAAAATGGGTGAAAGAAAGTGGGAGATACAGGCTTCCAGTTATGGAATGAATAAGTCATGGGAATAGAAGACACAGCATAATGATAATGTAATAGAGATGTTTTGGGACATATGGTAGCATAGACAGATGGTGAATATAGCGTAATAGTATGATGTATAAACTTACCAAATCAGTTTGTTGTTCACCTGAAATTAATGGAACACTGTGTGTTAACTATATTCAAATAAAAATATTTTAAAATAAATAGAGTCTCTTGTAAAAATATATTCTAGAGGTGGGCTGGGAGGGTCTGGATGGAGGAGTTGTTCCCCACCCCGCCCCTTCCTCTGTGAAGTGGTCTCCATTGGTGGCCAGTCCTTGGGAAGGCTTTGGGGAACTACTATTCCCAGAGCATCCCAGGCACCCAATCTCTGCCCTCCTGGCTTTTTGCATGGAGCACTACTTCTCTGGAAATGCAGTGAACTTGATGGCCCAGTCTCTGGTGTCCCCCACCATGCATAGAATGTGGAGGATTCAGTGTCCCCAGGCTGTAGCAAGCACACCTGGAGAAGCTGACCCTGGGAATCACCTGCATAATACAATCTTCCCCAGGTGGGACAGAGGGTGACTATCATAGAAAAAAACCCTGCTGAATGTCATATGATTTCTTCATGGGAATAAAAAATAACTGTGTGTTACCTGAGGATGTGAAGAACTTTTACCTGATGACCACTGGCTTCCACAGGACATGGAATGTGAAACTGGATGAGCATATCATTCTACTGGGCATCATGGCAATTAACAGAATCTCAAAACTGACTCAATTCAACCAGTTTTCTGTGTATTCACTCCCTAATCCACCAACCCTGGTAAACCTGGAGGATGACGGTCTTGAAGCCAGTGAGAACCAGCCAGAGAAGACTCACTTTGATTCTCCAAGTGTGATATTTGAGCTGGATCCTTGCAACGGGAATAGGAAGTTTTCCTTGTCTACAAAGAGGGAAAGCAGTGTTAGTGTGACACTGAAATCTGGTTCCTGGACAGAGTGTTATACTGGCATTTTCTTACAGATACCTTTACCACTTACTATCTCCTGCTCATCATGCACATGGGTCTGCCGCAGTGGCAGTAGGACTTCATCAGCTATGGAATTAGCCCACAAGACAAAAAAAAATGGTTCAACATGTATCAATCCATCACCTACAGCACAAACCTGCTTGCAGAAGGGACCAACTCCTTTGTGAACAAAGCTGGATCCCAGCAAAGTGTTCAAAAGCAAGAATAAGGCATTAATCCCTCAAAAGAAAATTCCTGTCCAGTCTGCATAGGCAGGATGCAAGGAAAGGACTCTGGGGGAGATCTGAGCCCTTCAAGTGCTGGCTAATACCAAAAGGAGTATAAGGCCTAGGATTTGGCCAGAAGGGGCCCTCAGGTCCTCCCTCCACCTCTAAATCCTTTTCTAGCCCTGGAAACCCTGTCCATAAATGAGCACCCCCACCTTCCCACCAGCCCCATCAGATGATGCACAGATGACCCAAGGCTCAGATTCTGTGTGTGGACCATAAGCATCTTCCCATCTGAGTGAGTCAAACCCTAGGCTTTCTATGTGCCTTGGTATTCGCCAGGAGTTCAATGGTGTACTCAGGTCTCCCCCAGAGTCTTTTCTTCATGCCCTGCCTCTGAAAGATGTGGAGAGTTTCAGAACTTGTTTAAGTAGCTAAATAAATCTGTTAAGGGCTTTCCTCTATTTCCATCCCCAACCCTCTGCACCCCTCAGCAATGATTAGAGAAGTCTCACAAATAAACCACTGTTTTGACCCATGAGAGATTAGAGCTGTGCTGTTCAACTGGTAGCCACTAGCCACATGTGGTTGTTTAAACTATATTAAAAATTCAGTTCCTCAGTCTCAAACCATAAGGGACTAATATATAGAGACCAAACTTAAGGTTTCTGACAGGGTTCTGGGTGGGGGGGATGGGCTAACTGGGTTACGGGCATTAAGGAGGGCACTTGGGATAAGCACTGGGTGGTATATGTAAGTGATGAATCACTGAATTCTATACATGAAACCATGATTACACTATATGTTAACTGACTTGTATTTAAATTAAAAAAAAATCAGTTCTTCAATCACATTACCCACATTGTTAGTATCCATGTGGCTGGCAGATTCTGTATTAGACAACATAGAGATAATACAACATTTCCATCATCACAGAAAGTTCTCTTGGGCAGTACTGCATTAGAATATTTTCATGCTGTCCTTGCTTAGATCAGTTCATTTTTGTTAGACAATGTGAATACCTTAATCTGATAGGTCATAATGTTTCATGAAAACTCTTGAAGATACAATTATGTGTTTTTATTTTTCATGAGTAATTCTCACTCTGCTCCTTTTTCAATTTCCTATAAAGTTTATTGCTTCCAAAAAAATATTCTAGGGATTTCAGTGAGGATGTTTTGTATGGGAATAAGATCTAAATAAGAAGACTGGGAACCTGGGTGGCCCAGTTGGTTGAGAGTCTGACTCTTGATTTCGGCTCAGGTCATGATCCCAGGGTTGTGGTGTCATGCCCCATGTCAGGCTCCAGGCTTAGTGTGCTTAAGATTCTCTCTCTCTCCCTCTGCCCCTCTGCCCCTGCTCATGAACTCTTTTTTTTTCCTTCTCTCTCTTAAAAAATGAACTTAAAAATTAAAAATAAGGGGCATCTGGGTGGCTCTGTCAGTTAAATGTCAGGCTATTGCTCAGGTCATGATTTCGTGGTTCATGGGTTCAAGCCCTGCATCGGGCTAACTGCTGTCAGCACAGAGCGTACTTTGGATCCTCTGTCACTCTCTCTCTCTGCCCCTTCCACACTTGAACTCTCTCTTTCAAAAATAAACATTTTAAAACTTATTTAAAAAATTAAAAATAAATAAATAAATAAATAAATCAGGAGACTGAGTGATTTGGAGACTGAGTGATATGGACTATCCTCCATAATGTGGTCTCCCACATCAGTCAGTTGAATGCCTCAGGGGAATAAAAAGGCTGACCCTAAGTAAGAGAAGTTTTATTGCCAGGTAGTCTTTGATCTGGTGTCAGCTGTTTTCCTGCCTTCAGACTTGAACTGAACCATTGGTTCTTCCTGGGGTTCAACCGTGCTGGTCTTCAGACTTCAAGTTTCCAGCTTGACATCTCATCCTGCAGAACTTAGAATTTGCCAGCCTCCATAATAGTGTGAATCAATTCCTTATAATAAACGTGTGTGTGTGTGTGTGTGTGTGTGTGTGTGTATAAATCCTATTTGCTATATTTCTCTGGAAAGCCCAGACTAATACAGATGGATTAGTTGTTTCTTTAAATCTATCCCTAAACCACCCTAGCTTCTCCAAACGTTAAGCATATTCATGTTGATACTATTTGAGTATATTTTATATAAATGCTATCCTATATGTAGATGCTCAAACAAATATGATGTTTTTTTCTATAAGAGAGCTAAGTCCCTACACCAAGGGATGGGGGGACGACCTGTACAGTAAAGGTTAATGGTAGATTTGAGGTGTTAAATCCCTTTACATTCCAAAGAAACTGACCCTTGAACCTACCCTTGGGAGGTAACCTCTAAGGACTGGTCAGATCCTGCCTAAGAGTCTTTGTATACCTGAAGACTTGGGCTATACCAGAGAGGTTATGCTAGTGTAATTTATGGTGGAAACATTAGGCCATATTGTATCTGTTTTGACCTCTGGAGTAGAAGGGGATTGGGTGACTCATGGACATTTTATGCCTACATGACCAACTCCAATAAAATCTCTGTCTTGGGATTGTGTTGTGTTTCTGGGTTACAATAATACATATGTGTTGTTATGCATTAATCTAAGAGAAATAAGCGTTGTTATACAATTCCACTGACAGGGAAAACCAAAAGCTCATACCTTGTCCCCCCTGGACTCTTCTTTATGTGCCTTTTACTTTTACTTTACTTTGTAATAAATTAGAATCATGATTATAACAGCTTTTCTTAGTTATGTTTCTTTATAGTGAATCATTTAACCTAAGGATTGTTTGGGTCCCTGACACAACATTAGCCCCCCAAAAATGTATTATTGGTAGTTTTTAAATATGTATATGTATACAAATACACACACCACACACACACATGCATTATGCTTATATGTGTACATGTGGGGTGTGAGTGTGTGTGTGTTTGCTTAAAAGATCAGTTCAGTCCCACAGTGGATTAAGTCATTCTCAACTAATGGTTTTTGTTAGTATAAAGTTCCAAAGTAATAAAATAATAACTAATATTTATTTAGTTCTAATTATGATCCAGATCAGGTGTTATATACCCTTTACTGCATTTCCCAAACTAACTCTGAAGTAAAGTTTATTCACTCTATTTTGGACATAAGTAACGAAGCTAAGATGGATTACCCAATGTGCCCAGTGTCTCACAGCTAATGCACTCAATCTCAGTTCTGTCTGGTTCTATTCTTTCTGGGAGGTGGGTCAACCTCCCTATTTCCAATGATATTTTGCTGTCCAGATGCTTCAGCAATTTTAAATTGGTTTTTATTTAAATTACAGTTAGTTAACATACAGTGTTAATCTTAGTTTCAGTTGTGCAATATAGTGATTTAACACTTCCATACATCACCCAGGGCTCACCACAATAAGTACACTCCTTAATCCCCATCTCCTATTTAACCCATCCCTCATCACCTCCCCTCTGGTAACCAACAATTTGTTCTCTATAGTTGAGTCTGTTTCTTGGTTTGCCACTCTTTCTCTTCTTTATCCTTTTACTCATTTCTTCTGTTTCTTAAATTCCACACATGGCTGAAATTATATGGTATTTGTCTTTCTCTGACTGACTTAACTTAGCATAATAGTGTCTAGCTCCATCCACATTGTTGCAAATGACAAGATATTCTTTTTCATGGCTGAGTGATAGATGATAGGTAGATAGATAGATTGATATTAGATAGATAGATAGATAGATGATAGATAGATGATAGAAAGACCACATCTTCTTTATCCATTCATCAGTCATGCAATTTTGTAAACTTGAACACTTTTTGTAGCGATTAACCTGTCTTTACTTTCTTTGTATATTACACATTATATTTTACAGTAGACTTTTGCACTAGATTTTCTAGAGTGCCTACATTTCATGCATGAGGAAACTTGGAGCCTCAGAGAAGTCATCTGACCATCTAAAGTCTACATAGCCAGCTTGAAGACTTAAACTAAAACTTCTGATTCCAAAGTACACACACTTTTCATGGAAAGAAAAAAAATTAAGTTTTTGTTCTTCCTGAGTCATTGAAGATAAAATGACTACTGGGGTAAAACCTCCTGCCTGCTATTAAAGTTTAATAAGGTCTACAATCTCAAAAACTCTGCAAAAACACTTCAGTATATTTACTTTCTGAATTTTCTAAGTTGTTGAGCTTCACTTGGAGATGACTAAATAAGAATGGTTGGCCTTGACTTTGCCTCTCTCTTTCATTTAGCTTGTGTTTGTCACATTTAATCCAGAATGAAATTGAATCCTCTGTTAAAACATTTGGTTTGCAAAAACCCTGAGGCAATGTTGACTTTACCTGAAAATATCCTTCTGTGCTCTTCCATAATGAATCAACATTTCATTCCTAATGTGTGTGAACTCTAGGACAAGATGTCTGAAGGGTAGATAGAGTTGCTTGATTCTAGTGTGTTGTTGTTGCTACTGTTATTTTTCTTTTAATGTTAAAACACTACACAAGGAAGACACTAAATATTTATTGTCATATACTGGAAAGAGATAAGATTAAAATGTTTGTTTATGTATATATAAGTTTATTGAAGAAAAGTTTATTATATTTTTATACAGCAGCATATGAGGTGGGCTGAGCACAGGCTATAATATTAGAAAAGAGAGTTAAAACTTCATCCCATGAAGTGATATCATGGGCAAGTCACTTCATCTGCAGTGGGATGAATGTACTGAGATGGGATGTCTCATTTGTAGAGTGAGGAGATTGGCCAAGGAGTGATTAAGTATTCTAATTTTTTATCTATCTCCTTAATGTATTATAAGGAATTAATTTTCCTAACAGCTTTGTTGAGGAAAAATGTAAATACCATGAAATTCTCCCATTTTACGTGTACATAGTTAGATGAGTTTTAGTACATTTACGGAGCTACACAACCATCAACACAATCCAGTTTTAAATATTTCTATCATCCCTCAAAGTTTCCTCAGTCTGTTGTTTCCCTTTCAACCCCACGCAGCCACAGATCCACTTCTTGTTCTAATAGATTTGCTTCCAACACCTCCCCAGCTTTATTGTGGGTATATTTGACATATATGACACTGTGCAAGTTTAAGGTGTAAAATGTGATATTTTGATACACATATATAATTGTGAAATAATTACCATAGTAAGTTTAGTTAACACATTTATCACCTCACATTATTAGCATCCCCCCCCCATGGTGAGAACATTTAAAATTTGTTCATTTTGCAACTTTCAGGTATTCAATACAATATTGTTAACTATAGTCATCATGCTTCCCATTATATCCCCAGAACATAACTGGAAGTTTGTGTCATTTGATCAACATCTCTTATTCCCTCCACCTTCCAGCCCCTGGCATCCACCAATCTATTTTTTCTTTCTATTAGTTTTTTTTTTTTATTCTACATACAAGTGATACCGTATACTGTTTGTCTTTGCCTGATTTATTTCACTTCATGTAATGCTTTCAAGGTTTATCCAAGTTATTGTAAATGGCAGCATTTCCTTCTGTTTATGGCTTAATTGTATTCTATTGTATGTATGTGTGTTTCACCTTACCCATTTATCCATCAATGGACACTTAGATTATATCTATGTCTTGGCCATTATAAATAAAGCTGCAGTGAACATGCAGACATTTCTTCAAAATACTGATTATATATATATATATATATATATATTATATGGTAGAAATAAAATCATACATTCTGTGTTTGGCTTCTTTCACTTAGGGTGATGGTATTGAGATTCATTTATGGTGTAGTGTGTAGTTTGTTTCTTTTGGTTTCTGGGTTGCATTTCTTTGTCAACTTTTAAAAACTATAACACATGCTCCTCTCCGAGGGGATATGACTTTATAAAAATATTATAAATCTGGGTTTATAATTTCCCATTACACAATGCTTTGAGGTCCTCACTTTTCTCAGAGCTCTGAAGTAAAATGCATCAAATAATTATGTACTTAAAATGTACTGTGTAGGGCACAATAGGTTTTGTAGTACCAAATGTTCTTTAAGATATTATTGCCCTCTTTATCCTAGGGAATTATCTGTATTCCGTACCTGTGAAGCCATAATGGAGGACAATATGTTCCTAATAAAACTAGCTTCAGGTGTTCAAATTCATAAATGATTTGTTCTGGATAGATAACCTCAAATTTCCTCTTTGTCAAGGCTTGTTATTCATTTTTAAGTTCTCTTATTATTATATTGCTTTCCCACTAGTGATTTTTTTTGGTGAAAATATGATTTGAAGGTATTCCTGAATATGTGCAATCATATCCTCAGTTTAAGTACAATGATAATCCTTTCCAAAAGGACTAAGTTTACTTTCCTCTTCTCTCAACTTCCACATAAATTACCCTAAAGAAGTTTAAATGTTGAAAAAACCTGACCACGATAGGAACAGCAGTCAGGGTAGTGGTGGTGGTATCATCATTGGGAGGACACTGGTGAGTTTTCAAGACATTTCTGGGAAATGGAAAAGAGTGGGCATGTAATGGGAAGGTGTTGTAACTAGAAGATAAATAACTTCTGGACAACTAATGCTGAGCATAGTGATTATAATAGACAAAACTGTGTTACATACTTCAAAGTTACTAAAAGACTAGGTATTAAATGTTCTCACCACACACAAGAAAAGAAATGATAATTATGTGACTTGATAGAGGTGTTAGCTAATGATATGGTGATTATCATATCGCAATCTATAATTGTATCAAATCAACACATCATATACCACAAACTTATAAATGTTATATTTTAGTTATAATCTCATTTTTAAAAAAAGGATGGGAACCTACTAATGAACCATATAAAACAGGAAGGCATATCTCAGAAGGTATGCAGAATAGGCTTGGTGAAGGCAGGCTAAAGGCATGAAAGGAAGAATGGGGCAGAAAATGCAGAGTAGCTTAACATCTCTTAGAACATTTGCCTCACTATTTTCTTCCTCACCTTCTCTGTATATTCAACTTGCACAGTTATCAGCATTCTGGACTTTCCCTTGGGTAAAACACAGATAAAATGATACACCGATAAAAGAATAATGACAACAAAACTTCTCAGCTATTCTCTAGTTAAAAATAGAGTTATTTGAGGAGTTATGGGTAGTTTGAACCTCCAGAAGAATACCTCAATATTCGGATGCATTTGAGCTAGGGAGCAAGAAATCCACCATTTTCCTTCCATACAGCACCCTAAAGCTCACTTCCCACTTCTGCAGGGCTGCAGCTGAACCTCCAAGATTCCTAGTAATTAATCAACATACTCCTTTATTTTTAAATACAAGTAGCAACCAAGAATCAAAATATTTATGAAGAAAATCAACAGGCTAAAAAAAAAGACAAAAAACAAGGAGGTAACAAACAACTGACATCCCAAGGAACAGAAATATTTTAATATGTTCCATAATTCAGTAGAATAATTCAAATTAAAAAAACAAAGAAGTAAATAACTTCAAAGAAACTCAGAAAAATATTTGACACAGTCATAACATGATGTTATGAAAAAAGAGGTCATCAGTGAAGAATACAAGCCTTTCAGAAATTCAAAATCTAATTGCTGAAGTAAAAAATCAATTAAAACTCAGAGGAAAATACAGAAAAGAAAATGATAAAAATAAAATTAAATAATCAATGCATAAATTATGACTTTTAACTATTAGAAGTTCATGAAAAAGAGACAATGGAGATAAATAAATTACCAAACAAATAAAATAACATTTTCCAGAGCTAAAAATTAAATTTCCCAGAACTGACTATCTGGCAAGGTAAATGCAACAAAGATTGCACTTTGCCATGTCATGGAAGATTTTTGCATATCCAAATTATTAAAAATAATTCCAAAGAGAAAACAAGATTACCAATAGCCGAACAGGAATCAGATTGAATTCTAAGAATGTTCAAAGGAAGCACTTGATGCTAAAAATTTTGAGTAATGTCAAAAATTGCAAAATATTTTGGTATTTTGGCTATAGTGTTCTAGATCCAGAGAATATATCAGTCAAGAGAGTATTAAAACAAACAAACAAACTAAAACTAAGAAAATCCACCTCTCATATGCCCTGAAGTAAAGTTACTTATGATGTATCCACCAAAATGAGAGGAATACAAAACAACAAAAAATAAGGCTAAATAATAATGGCCCTCTCAAAGATATACATATTCTAATCCCTGAAGTCTGTGAATGTTACTTTATATGGCAAATATGAATTTTTAAGTGTGATCAAATTGAGGATCTGGAGATGGGGAGATTATCTTGTATTATTTGGCTGGATCCAATATAAACAAAAGGAACTTATAAAATAAATGATGATGATAGATCAATAGGTAGGTAGCTGCCATATGATACATATACACATATATATCATATATATACATATACATACACACACATAGATGGATAGATACATAGATGAATAGGATATGTTGAAAATGTGAGATATAGCCTTGGTTTTGTCAATTGAACATGTCTTCCTGGATGTTCTTTGTTATTTCAAATTCAACATGCATGAAACTAATTTTTCAAAATTATCTCTTGCCACAAACTAGTTTCTCCTCTTGAGTTTCATTAGATAATTGACTATTATTCCTTTCTTTTCCTACATCCAGTGATTGATCTTCTATCAATTACATTTTTAGTCTGTTTCCTAAGACATTATATTTTGATATTATCAAAATATTTTACTGTATTATTGCCAGTCGTGATAAGAGAGTAGAGATAGAGATAGAGATGAGACAGAGAAATCCTCAAGAGTGGCAACTAACGCTCTCTCATTGCCTCAAGCCAACAAGTTTTTAAACATATTTTTGTAAGAATAAATATTATGTTCTAATTTTTTTTTAATGTTTATTTATTTTTGACAAAGAGAGAGACAGAGCATGAGCTGGGGAGGGGCAGAGAGAGAGGGAGACACAGAATCTGAAGCAGGCTCCAGGCTCGGAGCTCCGAGCTGTCAGCACAAAGCCCAACGTGGGGCTCAAACTCACAAACCGTGAGATCATGACCTGAGCCAAAGTCAGGACGCTCAACCGACTGAGCCACCCAGGCGCCCCTAGATATTATGTTTCTAAACCATAGATTTAATTGTCATTTCTCTGCCTCAAATTGAACATGCTACTTCAACTTGCCTTTTACACTTTTTCTCTGACACTAATACTCTGTACTTTCTGTGTACAAACAAAAAATCCAAATTTATTTATATTAGGGAATTTCTATCAGGATTTTGGATAGCTTATAGAATTGATGATATCTCCAGTAAATTTAAGAAAACGGGCATACACCAAAGGAATCAGCTAGAACTACAGTCAAAATCATGCCACAGAAAAAGCCAGCTGCTGTAGGACACTGGACTCTTCCCTTTTATATAATGGGCTCTGCAGCTGTGATCCACTTGAATAATCCAGTGTCCCCATTGCTTGGCATGACTACTTTCAGATCCAAAATATTGGACAGAAACATCTGTTGGTTGGATTATGATTCAGGCACAAGCAGCAGATAGCATAGAGGTCATATCTGGACATTTTTGCTACTTGTAATGACACCCACTGAAGTTAAACAGCAAGAATTTCTGCCACTTGAAGAATTCCCAGACATTTTGAAGTTAAAAAAAATTACAATGTCCAAATATTCCACTCCTTTGGCTGTTCAACACCCATACATACATTTCTTCTAAAACATACCACCTAAATTAAAATTTCCTTCATAAAATGGAAAATGTGCACTAAGCCTCTCCCCCAAAAGCAACTGCATCCAGAAACAAATCCACATATGTGGTAGCTATTCCATTCTAGTCTCATCAAAATCTTTTTTTAATAACTCTCATACAACATATGCAGAGTTAATGGCAGAAGCAGACTTTTAATTTTAGCAATGATTAAGTAGGTTTCATCAGACTAAGCTTCCTGCCAAGAAAGCTGTTATTTATTTATTTATTTATTTATTCATTTATTTATTTATCTATTTATTTAAAAACAATCACAATAACAGTCACCAACTGTTTGAAGACACTGTAGAGCAACCAACTTATCCAGGACATGATGATTATCTTGGGGAGATAATCCAGGACAAGCTATTATCTTGAGGAGAATGAAAACATAATGATGGAAGTTAGATATTCCCCTCCATGTTTTCCTCTTGAGGCATTTGTTGATTTTCAGCAGTGGGCATTGAGGCTGTCTCAGGGTCATCTCTTCAGTCAGATCTTAATGGGCCAAGACCCCAAAGAAAAGAAACCACAAACAAGGAATTTCTGCATTCTGTGTGGCTTTTTCAGTCTGGTCAATTCCTAACTGTCTAAGTAAAGTTTAGCTAGGCATTGCTGAGCAAAGTTCATGGTGTTGGGGAGAAAAAAATCGAGTTCAGTGTTCACCAAGGATGAGGGATATTTGCTGAGCATGCTAAAACTTGGGTTGAAGCCTCTAAAATGCTATTATTTCCTAGAAACAAAGACAATACATAAATAGGCCAGTCCTCAGACTGAAACCCAGACTCAAAACTACTTGCTTTTGGTTGAATTGGTTTGCCCTTCTCCTGGTGTATATGTCTGACAGAACATTAAATCTTATATGGAGTAAAATGATATTTCACAGAGCCTCTACAAATTTCCAAACACCATTTAAAGTTCTTAATATAAAATTATAAGGTACATCAGGATACAGAACCAAATCACTAAATCTAAGAAATGAGATAATGGAAACAGATTAACTTGTTATTACGTTATACATTAGAATGATCAAACATGGTCTTTAAAGTATTTGTAATTAACGTATTCAAAAACTGAGGGCACAATGAATAATTTTTACAGAGAACTGTATAAACATCAAATGAAAATTCTTACAAAGAAAAATATTACTAACATTAATAACTCATATGAGAATAGCAATAGACATGTTAGTAGAAAATGTCTAGATGGAAACTCAAAGAAAGTAAAGAATAAGAAATACAGAAATAACTTCCAGAGGTACATGGAGCAGGGTAAAAAACTCCAATACAGTTATAATCATAGACGGAGAGAAAAGAGATAATAGATGCAATAAATGAAATACTACTGGCCACTACTTTTCTAAAAATAGATAAAATATATCAAGTCATTGCTAACCTTAAAAATAAAACTGCTAGAGAATGTCTGGGTGGCGGAGACGGTTAAGGGTTCAACTCTTGATTTCAGCTCCAGCCCCATGCTAGGCTCTGAGTGGAGCCTGCGTGGGATTCTCTCACTCCTGCTCTCTCTACCTCTCCTCCCACTTGTGCACATGGTCACTCTTTCTCTCAAAATAAATAAATAATAAGCATTGAAAAAAATTTAATGTTTTATTTATTTTTGAGAGAGAGAGACAAAGAGAGAGACAGAGTAAGAGCAGGGGAAGGGCAGAGAGAGAGGAAGACAGAATCCATGAAGCGCGCTTCAGTCTCTGAGCTGTTAGCCCAGAGCCCCAGGAGGGGCTGGAACCTGTCAACCAGGAGATTGACCTGAGCTAAAGTCAGATGCTTAGCCACCGAACCACCCAGGCATCCCTATGCATTTTTAAAAATAAAACTGCTAGTTATTTTACCAGAAAAAAAAAAAAGGGGGGATTTATTCAGGAATAGCAGAGAATTACATTCTGGGACAAGTTATGACAAAACCATACGCAAGTGGGGGGTGGGGGTGGGAAACAGAGGGATGCTCCTTTACAGAGGAAAAGGGGAAGTTGGGAGTGCTGATATAAACAAATCAGCATTGGAGTAAATTAAGAGCTCAAAATATGGTGGCTTTTTATTGGCTGAGTTGTCACAGTCTCCCATTGGCTGGGCTGTTGTCAGGGTAGGGAAAACTTTTTTCCTTCTGCTGAGAGAGTAAAGTGATATCCACTTGCAGGCTCAGTCTCATCCTGTCGGGTTTGCAATTGTGGACTAGTGGTAGGGTGTAGAGGGCTCCCCCTCCTGGCCTTCCAAATTCATTGTAAATGATATTTTTTTCCCACTAATTTTCAAATCAAGAAACTCTGAGTCCCATGCAAGATTAAAAACAAAACAAACCAAACAAACAAACAAAAACAAACACTAAATCACATTATGGTAAAACTCCTGAAAATCAAAGACAAGAAAAAATCCTTGAAAACAGCCAGAGGGAAAAAGATGCATCAATTTCATCAGAGCAACAATCAAAAGAAAATACTACATAAACAAGTATACATTTTAAAAAATCAATTAGATTATCTGTTACATTTACAGAATAAAGAAGATGCAAATAATTATCTAATAGATAAAGAAAATATAATTTCATAAATCAACAAGTGTTTATTAAATAAATCCCTAAGTAAACTACTGTCTTAGTGCATTCAGGCTGCTATAACAAAATACCACAGATTACTGATTTATATGTAGCAAATATTTATTTCCCACGGTTCTGGAGGCCAGAAGTTTGAGATTATCAGTTTGTGTTCTGGTGAAGATCCTTTTCTGGGTTGCAATCTGTTGGCTTTTTGCTGTGTCTTCACATGGTGGAGAGGGCTATGGAGTACTGTAGAATTTCTTATATAACAACACTAATCCCACTTATTTTATACTATGGGTTATAATCCAATATGTACTATGTATATTGCTCAAATTCTTCCAGCTTTGACCAGAGGGAACTTTTTTGGTTGGTTCCTGCATCACTTTGACATTCCACCATCATTGTGATCTTCTTTTTATCTTATTTATTTAGTTTCTGCCACTATAAGATATTCTATGATTGTCTTGTATATTTTCTATGTTAATTCTAGAATTGGTTATTTCTCTAAGGACTCTGCTTCCTTTTGTTGGAGAATGATTTTAATACCCAAAAAAAGGTGTATTTGTAGCTACTTGGATATCTTAGTCTGCTTTGGCTTCTGTGATAAAATACCACAGACTGGGTGATTTACAAAGGACATAAATTTATTTCCTATAGTTCTGGAGGCTACAAGTCTGCCAGAAAGATGTAATGCCCTTTTTTGGGGGGTTGCTGTCTACCAATTTCTCACTGTGCCTTTACATAGTGGAAGGTGTTAGGTAACACTCTGGGGTATCATTCATAATAACACTAATCCCATTCATAAGGACCCCATTCTCACAATCTGAACACTCTAAATTTCCCATTTGCTAACACCATCACATTGGGCATTAGGATTTCAACAAACAGCTTCTTGTGGAACGCAAACATTCAGTCCATAGCAACTAGAAATAGAAAGCTTAAAATATCATTAAGGGTATATATGAAGAAAATTACAGTTTGTGGTATAAATAATGATAAATTTTGGATGTTTCTTCTTGAAGTGAGGAGCAAGAAAAGACATACATTCCACCACCCTTATTCAATACCATGCTGGAGGTTGTATACTGTGTTAAAAGACAAGGAAGAGAAATAAAAGCCAAGAATAGCAAAGATTAAAATGGCAAATATCTACTATTTTCAGATTGTTTACATAGAAGACCGAAATAATCTACAAATGATTTTGATTTTAGCAAGCCTTCTAATATAAAGGTCAAAATAACATGCCAATTTCATTTCTACACTACTAGAAAATGATTAAAAAACAACGTTTAAGAGGTAACTTAAAATAAAAAATAATTTTTATAACAGTATCAATAATATGAAATTGCCTATGAATAAATCTAACTAAAAATTAAAACATTACTGAGAAAAAAATTAAAGACTTAACGAAATGGAACTGTATACTCTTAAATATATTGGACAATTCAATGCTGCTAAGATGTCAATCTACTTTGCCTCAAAAATTGATCTATAGATTCAGTGCAATACAATAAAAATGCATCTTGCCTACCTTACACCCAACACAAAAATTAATTTGGATTGACTCATTGGCCTGAAAATAAAAGGTTAAAAAACAATAGGATTTTTAGAAGAAAACACTGGAAAATATAGTTTTCAGTCAGGATTCTAAAATTTATGTAAAATAGGGGTGAAGATGGTGGTATAGGTGGATGCTGGGCTCACCATGTCCTGCTGACCACATAGATTCCACCCACATCTGCCTAAATAACCCAGAATACCACTAGAAGCCTAGCAGAATGGAGCCAAGCATAGACGAGAGGCCCACAGAAGAGGGTAGGAAGGGCAGAGAGGCAGTGTGTGCTACACAGACTGGCGGGAAGGAGATGGGCAGTGGAGGGGCAGCCAGCCCAGCCGGCAAGGCAGAGCCCCTGAGTCTGGCTTGCAAAAGCAGAGGGGCCAGATGGAGTGTGTTCTGACAGCCAGTGGGACTTAACATCTGGAATGTTGTAAGTCAACAGCTCTGCCTCTAGAGCGGGAGGGCTAGAGGACAACAGGAGGGAGAGTTGTTGAGCCCCAGAGGACAGAGCTCAGCTTGGCGGGGAACAAAGGTGCTGGCCAGAGCCATCTCCCTCACCCATCCCCAGCCGAAATCCCTAAGGGAACCAGTTCCCATCAAGGAACTTGCTTGCACTGCACAAACACCCAATGCTGTGCTGCTGTGGATCCATCCCTCTGATGGGTCTGCCTCCCTCCTGGTGCCATAGGGCCCTTCCCAAAGCAGACCACCGAAGGCAAAGCGAGCTGAGTCTGCCCTTCCTGCCCCTGTGCACCTTGCAGATCCACCCTGGCTAATACACCAGATCCCATCAAAGCAGCACCACAAGCCTGGCAGTGTGCAAGTAGCCCAGACAGGGGCCACACTGCTCCACAGTGAGTCCTGCCTCTGGGAAAGAGGAAGATAAGGTACACACCAGTCTGACTGTGGCCCCAGCGGTGGGCTGGGGGCAGACATCAGGTCGGACTTAGGCCCTGCCCACCAACGCAAGTTACTCCAGACAGCACAGGGGAAGAGCTCTGCAGTTCCGAGCCACTCCAGGGACTATGCAAAATGACGAAATGGAAGAATTCTCCTCAAATGAAACTCCAGGAAGTAGTGACAGCTAACGAACTGATCAAAAACGATTTAAGCAATGTAACATAAAATGAATTTAAAATAATAGTCATAAAATTAATCGCTGGACTTGAAAAAAGTATAGAGGACAACAGAGAATCTATTACTACAGAGATCAAGGGACTAAGAAACACTCAGGAGTTTCTAAAAAATGCTATAAATGAGCTGCAAAATAAAAGGGAGGTGACCACAGCTCGGATTGAAGAGGCAGAGGAGAGAATAGGAGAATTAGAAGACAAAATTATGGAAAAAGAGGAAGCTGAGAAAAAGAGAGATAAAAAAGAATCCAGGAGTATGAGGGGAGAATTAGAGAACTAAGTGACACAATTAAAGGTAATATACGCATAATTGGGATTCCAGAGGAGGAAGAAAGAGGGAAAGGTGTTGAAGGTGTACTTGAAGAAATCATAGCTGAGAACTTCCCTGATCTGGGGAAGGAAAAAGTATGGAAACCCAAGAGGCACAGAGAACTCCCTTCAGACGTAACTTGAATCGATCTTTTGCATGACATATCATAGTGAAACTGGCAAAATACAAGCATAAAGAGAAAATTCTGAAAGCAGCAAGGGATAAACATGCTCTAACTTATAAAGGGAGACCAATAAGATTAATGACAGATCTATCTACTGAAATTTGGCAGGCCAGAAAAGAATGGCAGGAAATCTTCAATGTAATAAACAGAAAAAATATGCAGCCAAGAATCCTTTATCCAGCAAGTCTGTCATTTAGAATAGGAGAGATAAAGGTCTTCCCAAACAAACAAAAAATGAAGGAACTTGTCACCACTAAACCAGCCCTACAAGAGATCCTAAGGGGGATCCTGTGAGAAAAGTACCAGAGACATCACTACAAGCATGAAACCTACAGACATCACGGTGACTCTAAACCCATATCTTTCTATAATAACACTGAATGTAAATGGACTAAATGCTCCAACCAAAAGACATAGCGTATCAGAATGGATAAAAAAAACAAGACCCATCTATTTACTCTCTCCAAGAGACTCATTTTAGACCTGAGGACACCTTTAGATTGAAAGTGAGGGGATGGAGAACTATCCATCATGCTACTGGAAGTCAAAAGAAAGCTGGAGTAGCCATACTTATATCAGACAAGCTAGACTTTAAATTAAAGACTGTAACAAGAGATGAAGAAGGGCATTATATAATAATTACAGGGTCTATCCATCAGGAAGAGCTAACAATTATAAATGTCTATGCACCAAATATGGAAGCCCCCAAATGTATAAAACAATTAATCACAAACATAAGCAACCTGATTAATAAGAATGTGGTAATTGCACGGGACTTTAATACTCCACTTACAACAATAGATAGATCATCTAGACACATAGTCAATAAAGAAACAAGGGCCCTGAATGATACATTGGATCAGATGGACTTGACAGATATATTTAGAACTCTGCATTCCAAAACAACAGAATATACTTTCTTCTTGAGTGCACATGGAACATTCTCCAAGATTGATCACATACTGGGTCACAAAACAGCCCTTAGTAAGTATAAAGGAATTGAGATCATACCATGCATACTTTCGGACCACAATGCTATGAAGCTTGAAATCAACCACAGGAAAAAGTCTGGAAAACCTCCAAAAGCATGGAGGTTAAAGAACACCTTACCAAAGAACGAATGGGTCAACCAGGCAATTAGAGAAGAAATTGAGAAATATATGGAAATAAATGAAAACAAAAATACAACAATCCAAATGCTCTGGGATGCTGCAAAGGCAGTCCTGAGAGGAAAATACATTGCAATCCAGGCCTATCTCAAGAAACAAGAAAAATCCCAAAGACAAAATCTAACAGCACACCTAAAGGAAATAGAAGCAGAACAGCAAAGACACCCAAAACCCAGCAGAAGAAGAGAAATAATAAAAATCAGAGCAGAAATACGCAATATAGAATCCAAAAAAACTGTAGAGCAGATCAATGAAACCAAGAGTTGTTTTTTTGAAAAAAAATAAACAAAATTGATGAAGCTCTAGCTAGGCTTCTCAAAAAGAAAAGGGAGAAGACTCAAATAGATAAAATCCTGAATGAAAATGGAATTATTACAACCAATCCCTCAGAAATACAAGCAATTATCTGGGAATACTATGAAAATTATATGCCAACAAACTGGACAACCTGGAAGAAATGGACAAATTCCCAAACACCTCAAACAGAAAGAAATAGAAATCTTGAACAGACCCATAATCAGTGAATAAATGGAATCAGTTTTCAAAAATCTCCCAACAAATCATTCAAAGCAGAAATAATACATATCCTTCTCAAGCTATTCCAAAAAATAGAAAGGGAAGGAAACCTTCCAGACTCATTCTATGAAGCCAGAATTACTTTGATTTCCAAACCAGAAAGAGACCCAGTAAAAAAAGAGAACTACAGGCCAATATCCCTGATGAATATGGATGCAAAAATTCTCAATAAAATACTAACAAATCCAATTCAACAGCATATGAAAAGAATTATTCACCATGATCAAGTGGTATTCATTCCTGGGATGCAGGGCTGGTTCAACATTTGCAAATCAATCAATGTGATACATCACATTAATAAAAGCAAAGATAAGAACCATATGATCCTGTCAATCGATGCAGAAAAAGCATTTGACAAAATTCAACATCCTTTCTGGATAAAAACCCTCGAGAAAGTCGGGATAGAAGGAACATACTTCAACATCATAAAAGCCATTTATGAAAAGCCCACAGCTAACATCATCCTCAATGGGGAAAAACTGAGAGCTTTTTCCCTGAGATCAGGAACACGACAGGGATGTCCACTCTCACCACTGTTATTTAACATAGTGTTGGAAGTTCTAGCATCAGCAGTTAGGCAACAAAAGGAAATCAAAGGCATCAAAATTGGCAAAGATGAAGTCAAGCTTTCACTTTTTGCAGATGACATGATATTATACATGGAAAATCTGATAGACTCCACCAAAAGTCTGCTAGAACTGATACATGAATTCAGCAAAGTCGCAGGATACAAAATCAATGTACAGAAATCAGTTGCATTCTTATACACTAATAGTGAAGCAACAGAAAGACAAAAAAAGAAACTGATCCCTTTCACAATTGCACCAAGAAGCATAAAATACCTAGGAATAAACCTAACCAAAGATGTAAAAGATCTGTATGCTGAAAACTATAGAAAGCTTATGCAGGTAACTGAAGAAGATATAAAGAAATGGAAAAACATTCCGTGCTCATGGATTGGAAGATTAAATATTGTTAAATGTCAATCCTACCCAAAGCTATCTACACATTCACTGCAATCCCAATCAAAATTGCACCAGCATTCCTCTCGAAGCTAGAACAAGCAATCCTAAGATTCATATGGAACCACAAAAGGCCCTGAATAGCCAAAGTAATTTTGAAGAAGAAGACCAAAGCAGGAGGCATCACAATCCCAGACTTTAGCCTCTACTACAAAGCTGTCATCATCAAGACAGCATGGTATTGGCACAAAAACGACACATAGACCAATGGAATAGAATAGAAACCCCAGAACTAGACCCACAAAAGTATGGCCAACTCATCTTTGACAAAGCAGGAAAGAATATCCAATGGAAAAATGACAGTCTCTTTAACAAATGGTGCTGGGAGAACTGGACAGCAACATGCAGAAGAATGAAACTAGACCACTTTCTTACACCATTCACAAAAATAAACTCAAAATGGATAAAGGACCTGAATGCGAGACAGGAAACCATCAAAACCCTAGAGGAGAAAGCAGGAAGAAACTTCTCTGACCTCAGCCACAGCAATTTCTTACTTGACACATCCCCAAAGGCAAGGGAATGAAAAGCAAAAATGAACTATTGGAGCCTCATGAAGATAAAAAGCTTCTGCACAGCAAAGGAAACAACCAACAAAATTAAAAGGCAACCAACGGAATGGGAAAAGATATTTGCAAATGACATATCGGACAAAGGGCTAGTATCCAAAATCTATAAAGAGCTCACCAAAGTCCACACTTGAAAAACAAATAATCCCATGAAGAAATGGGCAGAAAACATGAATAGACACTTCTCTAAAGAAGATATCCGGATGGCCAACAGGCACATGAAAAGATGCTCAACGTCACTCCTCATCAGGGAAATACAAATCAAAACCACACTCAGATATCATCTCACGCCAGAGTGGCTAAAATGAACAAATCAGGAGACTATAGGTGCTGGAGAGGATGTGGAGAAATGGGAGCCCTCTTGCACTGTTGGTGGGAATGCAAACTGGTGCAGCCGCTCTGGAAAACAGTGTGGAGTTTCCTCAAAAAATTAAAAATAGACCTACCCTATGACCCAGCAATAGCACTGCTAGGAATTTACCCAAGGGATACAGGAGTACTGATGCATAGGGGCACTTGTACCCCAAAGTTTATAGCAGCACTCTCAACAATAGCCAAATTATGGGAATAGCCTAAATGTCCATCACTGATGAATGGATAAAGAAATTGTGGTTTATATACACAACGGAATACTATGTGGCAATGAGAAAGAATGAAATCTGGCTATTTTTAGCAACATGGATGGAATTGGAGAGTGTTTTGTTAAATGTAATAAGTCATACAGAGAAAAACAGATACCATATGTTTTCACTCTTATGTGGATCCTGAGAAATTTAACAGAAGTCCATGGGGGGGGGCGGGGAAAAGAGGATAGAGAGGGAGTGAGCCAAACCATAAGAGACTCTTAAAAACTGAGAACAAACTGAGGGTAGATGGGGGGTGGGAGGGAGAGGAGGGTGGGTGATGGGTATTGAGGAGGGCACCTGTTGGGATGAGCACTGGGTGTTGTATGGAAACCAATCTGACAATAAACTTGATATTAAAAAAATAAAATTTATATAAAATAGGAAGAATGAAAAAGCCAGAGCATTCTTGATTAAATAACAACCACATAACAAAGTTGGAGGATTTACACTACTATATAGCAGTAACTATTATAAAACATTAATTAAGTGTGGTTACTGGAATAAGGAAAACAGCAGGACATTAGAATAGAAAAACATAAACAACCCATAAATCAGCCACATGATTTACAACAATAGCAAAAAAAAATGAGTGGAATTAAGTGGGAGAAAATGATAGCCATTTCAATAAATAATGCTGTATCAACTGTTTAACTGTATGTAATAAAAAATACATCTTGCCTACCTCACACCCAAAACAAAAATTCATTTGGAATGGGTCATTGACCTGAAAGTAAAAGGTTAAAAAACAGTAAGATTTTTAGAAGAAAACACTGGTAAGTATCTTTATGACTTTAGAGCAGGAAGATTTCTCAGACAAGACACACACACACACACACACACACACACAAACACACAAACTATGAAAACAAGAAGATAAATTTGACTTTATCAAAATCAAGAACCTCTATTTAGCAAAGTACAATGATATGAGAATGAAAAAGGCAAGACACATACAGGGAGAAGATATTTACCATAAAACATTCAGCAAAGTACTCAAATCTAAATCATTTAAAGAACTTTGACAAATGATTATGAACAATATTAATAATTCAATATAAAACAAGTAAAATATAAAATGAGCAAAATACTTTAACAGATACTTCACTACCCATTCACCATAATAACTAAGTTCATATACTGCTGGTGGGAGTGTAAATGGGCACATACCAACTATATATACACACTTATAGTAGGCAGTACCAGATAGATGGTAGATAGATAGATAGATAGATAGATGATAGATAGATAATATGGCCCCAGCAATTTTTGGGTTATACCTAAGAGTGAAAAGTGCTTATGTTCACTGAAAGGCAAATAATGTTTACAGCAGCATTACTTATAATAGTATGCATTAATAGAACAGTTAAAAAGGTATATAAACAACATTAAATGCAACACAATAATAAGAAGTAGTAAACTTTGCAACACACAGCAGTGTGAATGAATAATACCAATATAAAGTTGATTGAAAAAGGTCATTCTTAAAGGTTATATCCTATCCTGTGTGCTTCAGTTTGTATGAAATTCGAAAACAATGTTCTCTGCTCACATAAATCAGACTAGTGGTCACGTTTTGGGTAGTATCAACTAGGAAGGAGCACAAAGGTGTCTGCTGGCATGCTGAAGATATTCTATAGTTCATTCTAAATGATGACTACATTCATATATGTGCATATAAAATAATCAACTTGTGCACTTCAGATTTAAGAGCTCTAGATTTGTTATGCTTTAATAAAATAGAAATGAAAAGAAAAGATAGATGTGCAAGAAAACTACAAGCTCAAAATTATTACTGAAAAAAAATTAAAGAAGACCTAAATTCTTGGAGGAATAGACCATAGCCTGGAATTAGATGACATAATATTGTAAAGATGTCAACTCTCTCTAAATTGATCTATAGATTCAATTAAACCGTCAAAATTGTAGCAGGCCCTTTGTGGAAATTTATAAACTGAATCATGTAAAGACATAAGTAAAACCAAGAACATCTTCAACAAATTTGGAGAACTTACCCCAGTGGATATCAAGTCTTATTTTAAAACCACTGTAATTTTAAAAGTCTCAAAAAAATAAATAAAAAATAAAAAGTCTGAGATTGGCTCATGGAGAGACAAAAAGACTGAAGTAACAAAAAAAATTAACAAAAAACACACCACAAATCTATATTTATCTATCATTTATCTATATCTATCTATCACCCATCAATCTATGTCTATCATTCTACCATCTCTGTCACTATAGTATAATGGGGAAAGATGGTATTTCCAATGTACTGAACTAGATCTACATGGGAAAAATAAATCATTAACCTAACCACATGTTAAACACAGAAATAAATTCCAGATGGATTATCTAGCTAAACATGTAAGATAAATAAATAGCTCCTATAAAGTAACTTAGAATAACATCATCACACACAACAAGCAGTACATAAAAAGCCTGAAACCAAAAGCAAAAAAATTGATGATGTAAATTCATAAAAATGAAGAATTTCTGTAGTAAAAAACAGCATTAGAAAGTTGAAAGAGCAAGTCAAGATTGGTAGAAAATATTTGAAATAAAAATATCCAGCCATATCTAAGCAGGTTTCCATTCTACTTGGTTACATAGTAACAAAAATAATTACAGTAATGATAATACGAGTAAAGGGATTAATAAGTGACATTTATTAAATACAGATTTCAGAATCTAATCTAAATATCTTAATGGTTTATTTCTTTTAACTCTGCTAAAAGCCTTATAAAGTGATCTTGTTTTTATTTAAAATTTTCCAGCTAGGAAACCATAGCAGGGTGCATTAAGATACTTTTCTAAGATCACATGAAATGATGGCTTTTGAATGTGAGTGAGGTCCTCCTCTTGTTTCTCACTGGAGATCCCTCTTCTGCTCTGAGATGCACTTACATGTGTATATGTGTAGACCACTTAGTAAAAGGATCAGCACAGTATATTCAGTAGTGTTTTGTGTTTCCTCTAAAATTCAAAGATGTTCACAAATGAGTTGCTTATTTCTTAGAAACTGGGAGTTTAAGGCACAAAAATTGTCTTACATTTTGGGAGATTTACCCTAATGTAACTCATTCTACTGCACATTAAGAACTTCCAAAACTGTAGGCTGCTGAATTTTATTAGGATGTACCTTAATCCTATAAGCATATATCCAACATACCTGAAGGGCATACCATGAGGGAAATTCAAGTCAAACTGTCCTATCACCTGGTTCCCAAGAGAGTTTAACTCTATCTGTTGGAGCCAACTGGTACTCAGAGACCCCAGGAAATAGCATTAACTCAGAGTCACTGTCTAATCATTGTAAGTAAATTTGGGTATTCCTATCCCAGTGTATCAACTACAGTATGTAACTTCTTTGAAGATTGACAGGAGGAACATTCACAGGAAGAAGTTATGAAGCCACAAGTTTATTCCTTTAATATACTTGGATTCTCCTTCATTATATAATCTCAGATCTGTGGGAGTCAGATATGTATTTTCCAGGCCCAGAGATTTTATTGTTCTTTATTATTATTGAAATATAATTGACATACAATGTTACATTATTTCAGGTGTACAACATATTGATTTAACAAATCTATATGTTACTCAATGCTTACCACTATAAGTGTAGTCACCATACAGTTTGTTACAATATTATTGACAATATTCCCTATGTTATGCTTTTTATTTCCATGACTTATTTGTTTTATAACTGGAAGTTTGTACCTGTTAGTCTTTATCTATTTGGCTCATTCCCCTACCCACCTCCCCTCTGGCAGCCATCGGTTTGTTATGTGCATTTACAAGTATGTTTTGCTTTGTTTGTTTGTTTTGTTTTGTTTAGATACCACATATAAGTAAAAGAGTTTGTTCTTATTTAAGAAAATTAAGTAGAGAACACAGAACTTTGTGTGCTTTTTTTTTAATGTTTTTATTTATTTTTGAGACAGAGAGAGACAGAGCATGAATGGGGGAGGGGCAGAGAGAGAGGGAGACACAGAATCCGAAGCAGGCTCCAGGCTCTGAGCCGTCAGCACAGAGCCCGATGCGGGGCTCGAACTCACGGACCGTGAGATCGTGACCTGAGCTGAAGTCGGCTGCCCAACCGACTGAGCCACCCAGGCGCCCCGAGAACACAGAACTTTGGATTGACAAGGTGGCATTGACTCATCTCTGTTCCTTCCCACTGAGTACAATCATAAACACTGGAAATAATAAAAATAATAACTGAAGGAGAATTCTGAAATGTGGTAAAGGGAAAGAGAACTGGTCAGGGGCCCCAAGTCTGGAGGAACAACTATAACTACCATCCAACAGGAGAGGTGATCCAGGCCCAGAGTTTCCCAACCTCCATGTAGCATCACAAGGGAGCCCAGGTAAGATTATTCCTCCCCTGAATTAAATGGTAGTTTTGCCAGTAACATTACATGAGCCCAGGAGAACCTGCAAGGGAGATAAATTGACTAGAAGTTCAGTTAACAATAAGCATCCAAGATAAGGGCTCTCCTTTTCCAGTAAGCCTGATGTCCCTTCCCCTACCAGAGGAAATGTGCAGCCAGGAGCACATGGAAAGGCATTCACACCTCCACCAGCACCTGGCCAGGTAAATATACTTTGTCCTTGCAGGCCAGATACTCCCTTTAACCACTTAGACACACCAAATAACTCAGTTTGGGGAAACCCTTTCCTCCTCCTCGATAGCACAATTAGGGGTTAGTGGGAACTCCAAGAGCACAAGACACACCAAATAAACCAATAACTTGGCAAAGACTGAAAAGTAGATTGTCATTGGAACCAACCCATCCAAATTAGGTAAGAACTGGCATGCTAAGCCTAAAAAGGTAAATGCCTATTTTAAAAATTAAATATGGTCCAGATCTTCTAAAATAATATGAAAAAAAATGTGTAAGAAACAGGAAAATAGGAAATTAAATGACAAAAAATCAACTGATGCCAACACTGATTGGATGAATCAAATGCTGGAATTATCTGACAGTAATTTGATTGCATAAAGTTGATTCAAGAAGCAATAAAAAGGGGCACCTGGGTGGCTCAGTTGTTTGAGCAACTTGGTTTCAGCTCACATCATGATCTCACGGTTTAGTTTGTGGGATACAGTCCCACATGGGGCTCTACGCTGACAGTGCAGAGTCTGCTTAGGAATCTCTCTCTCTCTCTCTCTCTCTCTCTGTCTCTCTCTGCCTATCCCCAACCTCAAAATAAATAAAAAGGAAGGGAAGGGCACCTATGTGGCTGAGTCAGTTAAGCATTGGACTTTGGCTCAGGTCATGATCTCACAGTTCATGAGGTCCAGCCTTGCACTGCGCTCTCTGCTGTCAGCGCAGAGCCCACTTTGGATCCTCTGGTCTCCTTTCTCTGCCCCTCCCCAACTTGTACCCTCGCTCTCTGTCTCTCTCTCTCCCAAAAATAAATAATCATTTGGGGCAGTTGGGTGACTCGGTTGGTTGAGCACTCAACTCTTGATTTTGGCTCAGGTCATGATCGCACGGTTGGTGGGTTTGAGCCCCATGTCAGGCTCTGTGCTGACAGTGCTGTGCCTTCTTGGAATCCTCTCTCTCCCTCTCCCTCTGCCCCTCCCCTGCTTGTTCTCTCTCTCTCTCTCTCTCTCTCAATAAATAAACTTAAGAAAGAAAGAAAGAAAGAAAGAAAGAAAGAAAGAAAGAAAGAAAGAAA
>NW_026057582.1:121491102-121531958 GCF_023721935.1 Panthera uncia
AGAAGAATATATATATATATATATATATAATAGAATATTACTCAGCACTCAAAAATAATGAAATCTTGCCATTTGCAACAATGTGAATGCAATTAGAGGGTATTACACTAAGTGAAATAACTCAGAGAAAGACAAATATCATATGCTTTCACTAATATGTGGAATTTAAGATACACAACAGATGAACGTAGGGGAAGGGAAGGAAAAATAAGATAAAAACAGGGATGCAAACCATAAGGGACTCTTTTTAAATGTTTATTTATTTATTTTTGAGAAAGAGACAGAGCACAAGAAGGGTAGGGACAGAGAGAGACACAGAATATGAAGCAGGCTCCAAGGTTCTGAGCTGTCATCGCAGGGTCTGACGTGGGGCCTCATCCCACAAACCACAAGACCATGACCTGAGTTGAAGTTGGACACTCAACTGACTGAGCCACCCAGGCACCCCTAAGAGACTCTTAAATATTGAGACCAAACTGAGGGTTGCTGGAGGGGAGGTGGGTAGCAGGATGGGCTAAATGGATGATAGGCAATAAAGGAGAGCACTTGTTGGTATAAGCACTGGGTGTTATATGTAAGTGATGAACCATTGTGTTCTATTCCTGAAATCAATACTATAGAGTATGTTAACTAACTTGAATTTAAATAAATGAATTAAAAACAAAGTCCTCTGTGCTATGCCTATTAATCTCCCTATATTCTCCTGGAAACTGATGATTTTTTTAATGTCTTCACATTTTACTTTTTTCAGAATGCAAGATAGTTAGAATCATATACTATATAGCATTTTCAGATTGGTTTATTTCATTTAGTAATATGCATTTAAGGTATTTTCATGGATTAGGGGCTCACTTTTTCTTTTCTTTGTTTTTTTTTTTTTTCTTTTAAGCACTGAATGATATTTCATTGTCTGGAGATGTCACAGATTATTTATCCAATCTCCTACTGAAGTATATCTTAGTTGCTTCCAAGTTTTTGAAATTTTAAATAAAGTTTATAAACATTAGTGTGCAGGGTTTTGTGTGAACATAAGTTTTCAACACCTTTGGGTAAATATTAAGGTGTGTGATTGTGGATTCTATAAGAGTATAATTAGTTTTGTAAGAAACTGTTAACCTGTCTAACAAAGTGCCTGTACTGTTTTGTGGAGTCACTGTTGCTTCATATCCTTGTCAACATTTGGTATTGCCAGTGTTCTGGATTTTGGCCATTTAATAGGTGTATAGTGATATCCCATTGTTTCAGTTTGCATCTCCCCAATGGCATGTAATGTAGAGCACCTTTTCATGTGTTTATTTGGCATCTGAATATTTCTTTGGTGAAGTGTCTATTAAAATCTTTGGAACATTTTTTAATTGGGTTGTTTGTATTCTTATTGCTAATTTTTAAGAGTTCTTTGTATATTTTGGATAACAGTTCTTTTTATGTATCTTCAAATATTTTCACCCAGTCTGTGGCTTGTCTACTCATTCTCTTTGGCAAGACAGAAGTCTTTAATTTTAATTACATCCGGCTTATTAGTTATTTTTCATGGATAATGTCTTTGGTATTTTATATAAAAAGGCATCACCATATCCAAAGTTGTCTAGGTTTTCTTTTACATTGTCTTTAGGAGTTCTATAGTTCTGCATTTTACATTTAGGCTTATGTTCTATGTTGTTTTAATTTTTGTGTGGGGTGTAAGGTCTGAACCTAGATTCTGGGTTTTTTTGTTGGTTGGTTGGTTGGTTGGTTTTGCATATGGATGTCCAGTGGTTCCGGTACTATTTAAGATACTATATTTGCTCCATTGTATCACGTTTCTCCTTTGTAAAAGATCCATTGATATATTTATGGGGGTATATTTTTCCAGCTTTCTCCTCTGTTCCATTGATTTGTCTATTTCTTTCATCAATATCATACTGTCTTGATATATATTATAGCGTGATATATACTATAATAAGGCATGAAGTTGGGTAGTGTCAGTGTTCTGACTTTTTTCTTCTCCTTTCAATATTGTGTTGGCTATTCTGGATCTTTTTATTCTCCATATAAATTTTAGAGTTAGGTTATCAATGTCCATAAAATAACTTGATGGGAGTTTGATTGCTATTGCATTGAAACTATATATCAAGTTAGGAAGAACTGACGTCTGGACAGTATTTAATATTTTTATTTATGAACATGGAATATATCTCCATTTATTTATTCTTTGATTTCCTTCACCAGAATTCTGTAGTTTTCCTTATATAGATCTTTTACATATGTCATTAGATTTATGAATAAGTACTTTAATTTTTGTGATGCTCAAGTAAAAGGAGTTCTCTGTTCTTTTGTTTTTTAATGTTTATTTATTTATTTTGAGAAAAAGAGAACAAACAGGGGAGAGACTCAGAGAGAGGGAGAGAGAGAATTTCACGGCACTGTCAGTGCAGAGCCTGACACAGTGCTTGAACTCACCAACCATGAGATCATGACTCAAGCCAAAATCAAGAGTCAGACACTTAACTGACTGAGCATCCAGGCACCCCTAAAGTTCTGTTTTCAATTTGAAATGTCTACCTCATTTAAATTTCATTTTAATTTTATTGAAGTTAAGTCATTTTATTATTAGTGTGTATTTAAGATGTAAATGCTTCATGAACAGAGGAAAAGCCAAAACTTTTTTTCTTTTTTTTCCCCTGGACCTGAAATGAAAACATCATAGGTGTGGGTGAAATTGTAACTTTTAAACGATAACTGATATTTTGAAAAGACTCTGCTGAGAATTGGAAGGGAAAAATCTTGAACCTAGGATTAGACTTGTCATATGAAAAGTATATCTAAAGAATAAGATGGGGTTCTTGGGTGTCTCAGCTGGTTAAGCACTGACTCTTGATCTCAGCTCAGGTCTTGATGTCAGGGTTGTGAGTTCAAATCACACTGGGTATGGAGCTTACTTTTAAAAAAATTAAAGAATAAGAAGTAAAGTTATTAGATCCCAAAAACAATTTATATAAAATGGTACATTACTTTCCACAGTGAAAATTGGTTATAAATGATGAGGTCCTGACATTTAAACTAAGACACTGAGTGTAGTGTTAATGGGGTATGGGTTGAGGTCTGAAAGATGCTGTAAAATGAGCTGCAAAGGACAGATTAAAATGTATCCAAAATAATAAAGGACTGTCATCTATCTCTCTAATCTAATCCTATATTTATCATCTATCTTCTATCTACCTTTATACAAAGACAGATAAGTAATAAACTGATCTAAAGTACTATAACATTAAAATGATAGTGTAGTTGAAGAGAAAGAGATAGGAAAGGAAGTCTGAGAGATATTTGATAAATGAAGTCCTTGGACCCTTGGTATGGGATAGGGGACAGTTTTTGGAGTCTGATGCATGTTATTTCTCATAGTAGAGAATGCTTACAAAATTAGTAACCATGATATAAAAGCCAAAGTTTATGAACCATCATTAGACCATTCTCTAACTCTCTATGATTTTAAAATAAAAATTGTAAATAAAAAAAAATTACAAAGTCTCTTATGGCTTGCCTCCCTCTCTGTTTTTATCTTATTTTTCCTTCCTTTCCCTTATGGTCTTCTGTTAAGTTTCTCAAATTCCACATATGAGTGAAATCATATAATATCTGTCTTTCTCTGACTGACTTATTTCACTTAGCATAATACCCTCAAGTTCCATCCACATTATTGCAAACGGTAAGATTTCATTCTTTTTTCATTGCCAAGTATTATTCTATTGTGTGTGTGTGTGTGTGTGTGTGTATACACACACATATATACGTATATATACATACATACATATATATACATATATACATACATATATATACATACATACATATATATGTATATATATGTGTGTGTGTATATATATATATGTGTGTGTGTGTGTGTGTGTGTGTGTGTGTGTGTGTGTAGATATATATATCTTATTTATCCATTCATCACTTGATGGACATTTGGGCTCTTTCCATAATTTGGCTATTGTTGATAGTGCTGCTATATACATTGGGGTACATTTGCCCCTACAAATCAGCATTCTTGAAGCCAAGACTACATTGTATGTGAGCTAACTTGACAATAAATAAATTAAAAAATTAAAAAAAAATAAAATAGAATAATAAGACACAACAAACAAAAATATTACAGAGGATGTATGGCCATTTGAGAATAATTCTACAAACAGAACTCAAGTATCAGATGTTGTGTTGAACAAGATGAGCAGTAAATATACAGTAAATATTGTATTTGTATACTTACTTCAATTATGTTAAAATCAATCAACATGTCATCAAGGTATTCAAAGCTCCATGTTAATTTTCAAATAATTGTTATATTATTTGATATTCATATTCAAATGTAAATTATTGACAAATCACTCTGCAAGTTATTTTTATCCTTTATTTGAAGATATTTACAATAGAAACATATTGGGAAACCTATTGAAATTATAATTGTCATAGAATATAGTGTGTGGGGGAGTGCACCTAGGTGGCTCAGCCAGCTAAGCATCCAACTCTTGATTTCAGCTCAGGTCATGATCTCACAGTTGTGAGATTGAGTCTTGCATCAGTCTCCACACTGGCTGTGGAGCCTGCTAAGATTCCTCTCTCTCTCCCTCTGCCCCTTCTCTGGTTATGTGCATGGTGTGTGTGTGTGTGTGTGTGTGTGTGTGTGCATGCGCGTGCTCTCCCTTTCTCTCTCAAACAACCAAAATATCAAGATCAGAAGGAATTGAGATGAAAAGGCCTAAATAAGAAAAATAAAGGGTGCATAGAAAAAGATCATAAGACCACCCTCATTTCTATATATGAATTTCAATTTTGATTCTGAGGTTTCTAAAAAGGAAGTAAGTGGGACATGTTCAGTAGTGATTATCAGAAACTTTAGGAAAGTAAAAATTCTCTTAACTATATACTAAAAGAAATTGCTCAGGTAGGCTTTTCCAGGTGATTGGTGGGCAATGTGCTTTGATATTTGAAAAAAATAAATGACAGCTTTATTGATGCACTAAAATATCATTAAATCCCTGTTTAGAATGTACAATTCTGTGATTTTTAATATATCCACAGAGTTGTCCAAATATTACCATTATATAATTTCACTATATTTTTAGCATTTCAAAAATAAACCCTATCCTTATTAGCATTCTATTCTCCTTCATCCCCTCTACCAGTCCTTGTAAATGACTAATCTATTTTCTATCTCTATGGATTTATCTGTTCTTAACATTTTATAAAAATGGAATCATAGAATATGTGGCATATGTGTATGGCTCTTTACAGTTAACATATTATTTCAAGGTTCATCCATGTTGTAGCATGTGTCAGTATTTAATCTTCTAGAGCTGAATAATATTTCATTGTGTAAATAAGCCCATTTGTTTCGCTTATCTAACCTATGTTCAAGTTCACGGATTCTTTCTTTTGCCATATTAAATATGTTGAATTTCTCTCTTAAATGTTTCATTTCAGTTATTGTACTTTACAACTTCAGAATTTCTATTTGACTGTTTTTTTTATTTCAATCTCTGTATTAATATTCTCTATTTGATAATATCATTCTCATACTTTCCTTTAGTTCTTTAGGTATGTTTATCTTTAGGATTTTGAGCATATCAATCTATCTTTGAATATGTCTGATTTAACATCTTTGTCTAGTAAGTATAAAGTCTGCCTTTCTTAGAGACAATTTCTATTAACTACTATTTATTCTTGTGTACAGGCCATGCTTTCCTATTTCTTAGAATGTTTCATAAGGGTTCTTTGAAAATTGGACAACTTTACTATAATTTGGCAATAGTGGAGATTTAATCCTTCCAGTGTTTGTTGTTATTGGTATTTGTTTTGGTTGTTGTTAACATTGTTTGATGGTTTAGTGACTCTCTTCAACTAATTACATAATTTTTTGTCTTGTGACCATTGAAACCTGCTCAATCTACTTAATAGTTGGCTAATGATTATGCAGAGATTTCCTTAAATGCCTATGATTATAAGTCTTCCATTCTTTATCAGTGGGCTTTATGTATTCCTTCAATGCTCCTTCAATTCCTACAATGGGTAGTTTACATCTTTGACTTAGCTTTCACATACTGCTTTTCAGAGCATTCAGTTAATCCACAGATAAGAGATTTTGGCCAAATTTTCCTTGATATGTGCACAGCGTTATACATGCACATGGGCTTCTAGATGACAGAAATTTGCTACAGGTTTTCAAAGAAGAGTATGAACATTCTCATTTTACAGCTTTCATTTACAGGTTTTGGCCAGTCTCTTATTTGCCCCCAAACTGGTAACAGTGCCTGCCTCAGACAGCTGAATTTAATTGCCTCTGATTGCTTTCATCAAATGCTCTAGGGAAAACACTAGCTGTGAGTTAGCTTTGAGTCAATTCAAATAAGGACAAACTGTGCAATTGGGTGTGTAGTGGAAGCAGCACATAGGTCAAATAATGAAAATTCTCTGGAGAAGATGTTTTGGGGGGGACTATACTGGTGTGTTCCCTGTAGCAGTCTTTAGTGTTTTGGTTTTCAGAGTCACTGTAGTTGTGAATCTGTTTCTGAGGGTACTACAGAGCTGGAGAGAGTGGGATGGAAATAGGGCAAATTAAATGCCACAGTGCTCACTGTTCTTGAGATGAGATTCATCTCTGCTTTTCAATAAACACTCCTCCGATTGTTCTAAGGCCTAGGTTGATTGATTTTGACAATACTTGGTCAGTATTCTTGCTGAATTTTTAGAAAAATAGGTTTTCAGAAGTCTTCACTCACTATTCCTGAAGTGTTCCCTCCCCTACAATGTTTTAAGCACAAAAAAAAAAGAAGATGAATTTTGTATGGGTATGTTTGCTTTATAGTGACCTTTATAGAAGCTTGAGACATTACATTAAGGGCAATTCAGTGAAGGTGAAATAAATTCCTGTCATCGGAGAGTTCAAAATACAGTTAGTATATATGACATACATAACTAAAACAGTTATAGCAAAACATGAAACCATTAGCAATCTGTTGGCAAAAAGAAATAAACAAACAAAAACAAACAAAACTCTATGACTTTGGAGAGAAAAAAGGGCTATGAAGACAGAGGCAAAAGAAATTGACAAGGAATGAAGATTGCTATGGTCTGAGACAGCCATCTCTAGGTAGAATGAGTAATAAATGTTTATTTTCATCTTTAATTTTTATTATACTTAGTATGTATAACAGTATTACATTTGCATAAAAATTGTGGAGATAGAGAAGAGTTCTCATTGGTATGATGCATTTGTTACAACTGATGATCCAATATGGTGAAATTAGTACTAACTAAAGACCATAGTTTATTTAGATTTCCCCAGTTTTTATCTAATGTCTATTTTTTTTCTGTTCCAAGATCCTATCCAAAATAGAATATTTTCTTGCCACATCCCCACATAATTTAGCTGACATATCTCCTTAGGTTTCTCTTGGCTATGACAGTTTCTCTGACTTGTTTTTCATGATCTTGAGAGTGTTAAGGAGTATTGGTCAGGAAATTTGTAGAATGTCTCTCTATTTGGATTTGTCTGATGCTGTTCTCAACGATTAGATTACAGCTGTGTGTTTGGAGAAGGAAAAATAGAGAGGTACAGTGTGTCTTTTCATCCTATCATACCAAGGGTACAAACCATCAACATGACTTACCACTGTTGTTGACTACCTGGCTGAAATATATTTGTCAAATTTTTCCAAATAAAGTTACTTTTTGCCACCTTTCTCTACTGAGTCTTTGGAAAGAAGTCACTAGATACAGCCCACACAGGAATGGAGAGTTATGTGACACCTTCTTGAGAATTGAGAAACTACATGGATTTTTGGAATTCTTCTATAGAAGAAATTTGTCTCTTCTCCCTAATTTATTTATTTAATAATCACTTATATCAGTATGAACTTAAAGATATTTATTTTATACTTTGGGTTATAATCCAATACTATACAATTATTTTGTTGTGAAAATTCTTCCAGCTTTGACCAGTGAGAGCTCTTTTGGCTTGCTTTTATGTGACTTTGACATACAGCCATCATTATGGTTTTTTGGGGCATGTGAGTTTTTTGTACTTTCTTACCTTCTTCTATTACAACATGTTGTAGGATCATCTTGTGTATATACTGTCCCAACACTAGAATCAGCCACTTCTTCAAAGGTCCTGGTTCCTTTTATTGTAGAATCATATTAGAACTCAAGATCTGTGTGGTAGGTATGCTTGTTGCTAGTGAAGTGTCTGAATCTACTCAGGCTACTATAAAATAAAATACCACAGACTGAGTGACTCATAAACAATAGAAATTTATTTGTTTTGGTTCTGGAGGGTAGAAGTCCAAGGTCAGGGTGCCAGCAGATTTGGTTTGGTGAAGGCCCCCTTCCAGGTTGCAGACTGCTGACTTTATGCTGTGTCTACACATGGTAGAAGAAGCTAGAGAGCTCTGAAGGTCCCTCTTATAAGAATGATAATTCCATTCATGTAGACACTACCTTCATGACCTACTCACCTCCCAAGGACCTCATCTATTACATTAGACATTAGGATTTCAGTATATGAATTTGGGAGAGACACAAACATGCAGTCTGTAGTATGGGGTATCCTTGTTGTAGGGCATCTGCACTGACATATAAGGAACTATGTATGTATATGCTAACCCATGTACTTGTATGGTTAATATGTATAATATCTGTAAATATTTCCACATGTACCATATATTAACATAGCTTGAGTTAATAATGGTTATTCTCTCCCTACTAGGGTCATGAGGGGATCCTTTTGTGATTCTCTGTACTCCAGGAAGCATAACTCAGTTGCCAATGTCTGGTACACTTGTATCTCCAGATTTTGGAAATTATTTGTCCTGTGCAATGCAATTGTGATATTAACTACACTTAGTTAGGTCAAACCACACAGGTGAAGGGTATGGTTCCCCACAAGACTGTTCTCACTTCAGATCCAGCTGCAAGCTCAAGGTTGAGACCAACTGGTATAAAACCAGGGCTTCCTATTTCTCAGGTAAGATAATCTAAAATGACTCACATCCAAGAAAGTATTATACATGATTTCAAATATCTAATACTGGCTATAAATCAGGACCAGCCAAAAGAAAAGATCCATAGGGTGAGGGCTGGGAGGACTCCAAATGCAAATCTAGTTTCTCTAGACATGCAATTTATTTATTTTTTTTAATGTTTTATTTATTTTTGAGACAGACAGAGACAGAGCATGAGCAGGGGAGGGGCAGAGAGAGAGGGAGACACGGAATCTGAAGCAGGCCCCAGGCTCCGGGCCATCAGCACAGAGCCCAAAAAACTGACTGAGCCACCCAGGTGCCCCTGGATCTGCTCTTCCTGACACATCTATATGTACTGCCAACCAGGAAAGCTTGCCTGAGCTTCAGTATTGTGAGTCTTTATTGGGGTTTGATTATATGACTGAATTTTTGACCACATTATTGAGCTCAAACTCCAGCTCTCTCAGGTAGACTTTCCCGAAGGTCAGGCTGATAGTACCTGCTTCAAAGCTTCAGTCTTCTAATCACATGGTTGATCTTTCTGGCATGACCACTGTCACAGGTAAGCTAATGGCACTGTGTAGTGGCCTTGCTAAAAGCACTGGTGACACTTTTCAATGTCATTTTTTTTCTGTCTCTATGTTCATCTTTCTAGCAATTCTGTAGTCTTTTCTTATTTACACTCCTTGAGCCCAACCCAGTAGGCGTTAGCTAGGTATTTCCTAGAATAAAGTGCCATGAATTCTGAGTTTTATTCAGAATTAGCTTTTAGTGGAAGTTGTACCAGTCTGGCTCTGCTTTGCTTGCTATTAAAGAAATATGACCATGTTGAAATGGAATTTCTGAGCAGCAAAGCCTTTGTCATACACTGATCTTGTAAAGTGTTGACATCTGCTATTTTGAATCCTAGTTATTGCAGATGTGAATCATAAAGACCTGTGGGATATATCTCTTCTCGGGTGAACTGTCATTCTTTGAGGAACACCTCGTTAGCTGTGGAATAACCATGAGAGATAATACATTTACTGTCTTTCCTGAAACCAAATGGGAAGTCATATCAGCCCCATGGCCTATTATTATGTAAATCTTTGCGGAGATTGTAAAGACAATCTGGAATGAGCAACAAGCAAGATAAATATCCATATTAGTGGTTGTGACATCAAGTAGGAACATGACCTTTCTTGAAATAGAAAATTTAAATAAAGCTTATCTAAAGCATCCAGCCCTTCTAGATTGGAAATCACATCAGGAATTCATTAATAAACATAAATACGTCTTCTGACTTTTGAGGGGTTTGGTAGCCAATTTTGTCCATACAGAATTCTATATATCTTGTCAATTGCTTGTTTCACCCTTCCTGGAATTAAATCCTAGGATGTATTGAGATTACAATAAAGTAGTATAACTTAGCATAGCATTGCATAGCATATTATAGAATAGAAAAAAATCCCCTTACATTAGAAAACCAAACTATGTATATGTAAATAATATATGTATTTTAGTATGCTAAATAATGATATGGATAAACAGAACAAGGTGGGTCATTTTTTATGTCTTGAAGAAAAACAAAATCAACTTTGGCAACAGTTGATTAATAAGTTCTGAGAAAACAGCTGTTTTGAGTTGTTGCCTTTGCATTTCATAGCATGACAACCTGTTCACACCTGGAGACTGGACATTTAGATAAAGACCTGAGCTTAGCCTTCCCATCACAAGTTCCCACTTTGCTTTTCCCCGGGAACCTTTTAAAATAACCACTTAGAGCAGTACCTGGGTGGCTCAGTTGGTTAAGAGTCTAACTCTTGATTTCATCTCAGGTTATGCTCTCACAGTTTGTGAGTTCAAACCCTGCAACAAGCTCTGTGCTGACAGTGTGGAGCCTGCTTGGGATTCTCTCTCTCTCTCTCTCTCTCTCTCTCTCTCTCCCTCTATCTCTGCCCTTACCCCATTTGCTCTCTCTCTCTCTCTCTCTCTCTCTCTCTCTCAAAATAAAAAAATAAACTCTAAAAAAATTAAAAATAAAATAAATTAAAATAACCACTTATACTGGAGTCCCACAAAAAAGTTAGTGACCTCTTCCCCAACCACCATATAAGTCATAGATGCCTGCTACCATGCTTTTTATCTCCTGCTTGCTTGTGACTTGGGATAGAGGGCTGCCTTTTCCTTAGCTCATTGTGCCCCTGACCCTCATTTCTGTGATTTGTAAATAATAAATCTTTGACTTTACTTCACTTTTATAAACATTTTGAAACTGTGTCTTCAATCAAAATGACTCCAGGGTTTTCACTTCCCCAAAGTGGCAGCTTGGATGCTGAAGGAGCTACAACTGACCCTGTGTGGGTGGCTTGTACCCCCTCATTCAGCAGGTTATACTTTGAATATTCTTATTTATTTTTTTTTTATTTTTATTTTTTTAAATTTTTTTTTCAACGTTTTTTATTTATTTTTGGGACAGAGAGAGACAGAGCATGAACGGGGGAGGGGCAGAGAGAGAGGGAGACACAGAATCGGAAACAGGCTCCAGGCTCCGAGCCATCAGCCCAGAGCCTGACGCGGGGCTCGAACTCACGGACCGCGAGATCGTGACCTGGCTGAAGTCGGACGCCCAACCGACTGCGCCACCCAGGCACCCCATGAATATTCTTATTTATTATACCACCTACAGTACCCCCCCAACGAAATTGGCTATGAGGATGGGATTATGGGCATCATCTGCACCCCACACACAAAACCTTTTTGTTGTGATTGGCTCACTACCTCTCCCAGACTCAGTCTCTCTGGGAAAGAACCACTGCTTGCTAGTGACCTGCAACATTGCTCTGTTTATTGCTGCTGCCGGTGTTCCCACCAATCCCCACCCTAAATTATTGGTGCTGGTGCTATAAAAGTTCAGACTTCTCTGCAGACACCAACCAGCAGTCCCCAGTCTGGGTACATTTTCCATTAACCTCTAAATGAAACCCCATGGGGTGTCAGATCTAGAAGTAATCAGATATAAATATATGCAAAAGTCCTGGCCTTGAGTCAAGATGAGCTAACTGGGATGGTAGGGTTCTGCCTCTTTCCCCTCAAGCAGGGACCAGGGGTGTGGCTATCAGGTCCTGAGCCAAGGAGATAAGTGCTGGAAGGGGAAGCTGGCTGCTGGGCCCACTGTGTTTGTGGCCAGGATCAGAATGTTGAGCTTGGAAATCCAGTCCTGACCAAGACACAAACAACTCTACCAAGGGCATCATGGCGCCCTGGGCGGGTAAACACTGTTGAAGCAAGTGTCTCCCATGTTGCTGCATTCTTTGCTACTGTCACAAATTGTCCTCTGACCCCTTGGAGGCTGATTGGGACACCTAAAATGGGAGGCAGCAGCATCTGAGTCAGGGAAGAAGCAACCTCCCCGTCAGGTATTTCTTGTCATCACCCATTGTACCAACACATCCAATGACCAGCATCAGTGAAAAACAGAGACATGTAACTATACCATTGGAGAAATGCAATTTTTTCTAGAAAATTTCTCTAAAGGGATGGGAAGAAAGGAATTATTCCTAATTATAAGGTTATGGTATTATAATTTACAGAAGTGTCAGATACAGTACAGTAGGTGTCAGTATACTACAGCATTGAGGCTGTAGGTAGACATAACAAAGAGAATTTTTCTGAAGCCCCAAATTTTGTTTGTCAGTAAAGGCAAAAGAGCCCCTGTGTACCCTCAGCCAGTAACCCAACAGAAGGACCCTAGAGAATATAGGGGCTTCTATGACCATTGTTGGTCACCCAAAGTGTGGCATCTTGACCCATCTCCCTCCTTTACAAAGTGATCAAAGGGTCTCTCTGTATTAGGAGCTCCAGAGATTGGGGTTCCCTAATGTCTTAATCTCAGGGTAGCCTGAGCACAAGTTAGAAACCTTTGCTCAGGTGCTATGGGCTCTTCAAGAGACTGTTGGCCCTCTCCCATAGGTGGATGCCTTCACCTACTGAAATGCCCCAGTCCCAGCAGCAGGTTCTGGGATCCTGTACCTTGACCTCTAAGAGTTACAACCACCAAAGCCCTTGATCTAGGGACTTAGCAGTTCTGGGAGCTTATTCCTCCTCCAGTGGATAATCACCTAAATACTTCTTTAGTTATCCATTGGGGGACACACACAAACTACTTTTTACAATTCTCATTGACACTGGAGTCCAAATTACACTGCTTCCTATGAACCCCTCCAAACACAAGCAGGGGCACCCTTGAAATAACAAGATATAATAAGCAGGATTGTAGAAGGTATTCAACTCTCATTGGATGTCACTCTTAGAATAATGTTTAAGTTTTACTCTTTTGGCCTTACCCTTTCCTAATATAGGTATGGGTGCCTTGACACACCACCACACCATTTGGAACAAACCCAAAGTCCTGGTCTTCCTGGTGGAAGCTGCGTATTGGAAGAACTTAAGACTGCCACCCCCAATTAAGATGGTAAATATCCCCTGATATCATTTGTGATAGGGGACTGAGGAATTACGGCCCATAATTCAAAATATATTAAGGGGAGGAGTCATTAAACATACCATTTCTCCTTTTATTTCCCTATTTGGCTGGTATTAATGCTCTCTACTAATGAGTGTTGCCTTACAGTTAACTACCAAAATTTAAATGTGTAGATGCCCCCTATTAAGGCTCCCTTCCCTACATTGTCCAGCTAATTGAAGACATCCAAAAGACTACAGGGAACTACTCTGCCTTGATAAATCTAGCTAATATGTTCTATTCAGTATTGATCATGAGAAGTCCCAGCTGCAGTCCATTTTCACTTTTGATGGCACTCCCACAGGCTATCTTAACAGCCCAGCTCTTGCCCACAGTCTTTGCAGGCAAGACCTGGATGCTCTTACAGTGTCCCCCTGGTACCATCTGGCACTATATGAATGACATTCTAATGCAAGTTCCCTTGAAGGATGTGACACATGAGACCATAACATGGGTAGAGACCCATCTGCAACATAAAAGTTAGGATATTGCTAACATAAGATTCCAGGGCCAGCCACAATTGCTAAATTTCTGAACATTAGTTGGCCCTCTGAAGGTTGGAAAATTCTGCTGAAAGTTAAACATAAATTGTTAACTATTTAGCCTCCTTCCACATAAGGGCAAGCCCAACACATTTTAGGTCTCTTCTCTTCACATTTTGGAGGCAACACATACCTCACTTACCCATAATTCTTACATTTGGTTATGTGGTCACATTTTACTGGGGAGATACTTAACAACAAGCCACAAAGGTCAATTTGTCAAGCTTTCTCCCAGTTCCCTCTGCGTCCTCATTCTTAGATGAGCACTGACCACCATGGACTATGTATCCTGGCGCCAATGGACAAACCACACTCCTTCTGGCTGCCCAAATGCTTTTTGCTTTTTTTGTTCCTTCCACAGCTGCCTAATACACCCTTTTGAATGTCAAATTCTGGTTGCTAATTGGGGTTTGTTAGAAACAGCATCCCTCATAGGATCAGAGCCTGTTTTCCTTTGTACCCACATTCATGGAATGGGACACCTCCCAACAGCCACTTGTCACAGCCACAAATACTTTTTTGCTAAATTGGAGATTATATCTTCAAGAATAGGCTAAACCTGACATGGCAGATCTTCTCAGATTCTAAGAGGATATGGCCTCCCCACTCCTCAGCCCCCTGACTATGAACCTTGAGAAGTTGGTGGTAGTGCCTCTGTTGTCTAAGCCTCTTATGACCTGCGATAGCCCCTAAGAAGAGTGACGGCGTGAGTTATGCAAAGCACTATTGCCCATGACAATCTTCTGTACATATTTTAACTTATTCATAACCTGTTGCTAACAAGCTAGCAGTTTGGTCTGGTCAATGGCAGCAGGACATTTTTCATATTCAAGGCCATCCTATTTGAGGTGTCTCAGTTTGGATGAACATTTTCCAGGCACCAGTCACAACTAAAATTCCCTAGGTTTCAATACATGCAAATGATACCATATCACAGGCTGTCTTTAACCACAAAGCAGATGTCCTTCCTAGAATGCAGATTGCCACCTTTTTGGGGCTCTTAATCACCCATTCTAGACCAAAAACTCAGTTGGCTCCAACAACTACCATGAAGCCATAGCCTCCCCCTCATTCCTTTCAGTCAGTCCCCAACTCTTATCATTCTGGCATTTCTTAGTCACCATGTCCATGCTTCTTATTCCTTGTCCAAATGGTCCCATATCTCTTTGGGTAATGGGGGAGCTGCTGCCACACTGGTTTGGGCCTACAATGGGGGTTTTCCACTTATGGAAATGTGCTTTTAAAACACATTGTTTTGAATTGCAAATTACACTCCCCAACCAGACACTGGAAACTGCCACCTCATGATTCCCTTCAAAAGGGGACTGCCCTTTTAGCTGCTGGCAGGTTGATTTTAGAGGGCTGCTTCCTACATTTGGGGGCACTACCTGTTCCACCATTACATATGTGCATACTTTCACTGGCTTAGTGCTTGCTACACCCACCGGAAGCATTTCTGTGGAGCAGGTAATTTCTTCCTTTTCTGAGTGTATCTGATCAAGGATCTCATTTTACATGCATATATAATAGCACTGAAATCTCTTACAGTGTGTCCAATGGAACTCTCATCTCCCATTCTGGCTACAGGCCTCTGGCATTATTGAATGGTATAGTGGTTACTTTAAAATCCTTGCCTCTTAAGTTACAGAGCAATAAATGGATTCCTAAGTGGACTTCCTAGATTCCATGGGCACCTACCACTTTAAACACTAGGCCAGGGCGCCTGGGTGGCGCAGTCGGTTAAGCGTCCGACTTCAGCCAGGTCACGATCTCGCGGTCCGTGAGTTCGAGCCCCGCGTCAGGCTCTGGGCTGATGGCTCGGAGCCTGGAGCCTGTTTCCGATTCTGTGTCTCCCTCTCTCTCTGCCCCTCCCCCGTTCATGCTCTGTCTCTCTCTGTCCCAAAAATAAATAAAAAATGTTGAAAAAAAAAAATAAACACTAGGCCAAATGGCCACCACTTTGCTCACTCCAACTAGGCTAGCCTAGCCATGCTGTTTATGATTGTTATTGTAATGGAATCTGATGCCTTAATCTTGAAGGAGAATATTATTTACATTTTCTCAACATTTTGAATCCCCTTACAGATTTAAAATTTCAATCATTTCATCTTCCAATATTACTGGTGACCCAGTTAGGGACAGGTGGTTAGCTATGATTTCCTGGTTGTAAATAATTCTGACCCATTGGAAGAACAAACATCCATTATGCTGCTGCTGTAACACACTTAACCAACTTAATATGCAAATTCCAGCTGAATTCCAATGTATAGTGTCTTTAGTTGATGGTTTATTTCTTCTAACATACCTCCCACAGAAAGTGGAAATAATTCCAGGCACTGGCCTTTACCTTGCTCTAATTTGAACTGTAATTGGCTGACTTGTGCCAAACATTAGATTGTCAGGAGTATATTACTAAATTTTCTTCAAACCAAAGCTACATGTGTACCTCCAACCTTTATTATTTATGGATGGAGACCTCTTATACCTCATAGGAGAATACCAACTAATTGTTTGCATGGTGCACTTTCAGGGTACCCCAAAACTTCCTGAGAATTTCTGATAATAATAGATGCTCCCACTGGTGCAAGCAAATCTTAATCAGAGCATCCTAAATCTATGTGACCCTGTTTGACACCTTGGTCCCTCAGTTCTCCTTGGGACAGCCACCCCCCACGCCCAGGATGGATCCCTCCACCTGCAACAATGCTGGAGATAACAGTGCCCCAGCACATGATGATTCAGGACATGACAGTCCAAGATATAACAACAGTGACAGCACAGGACATCAGAATTTGAGAGACAACGATGTCCCAAACCACAACCCTGAGGGATACAACTTCATCCTGAAAACTGTCTCCACAAGCTTCTACCATAGCAGAGATGAAACCCAGGAAGACTGGCAGCTGATGGTGGTGAGCACTCCCTGGGAACTGGTTGCTGAATGAACATTTGTTTTTCTAAATTCCTTGCTGATGACTCCCTTGAGTGGCATTTTACAGAGTTAACTATATGATTCCTCAAGGGTCCCCTTGCTTACTACAGTGCTTACTGTTTGAGTGTGAGGCAGTACTGTAATTGCCAGGCTGTTCTCCACTGTATTTTTGAGCTTTAGAAGGACAAAATATGTCCTTTAGAAGGACAAAATATGTCCAATCTTATTCCCTTATGGGAATCCCTTTAAGCACTTTTCTTAGTTGCTTGCCCTCACCACACCCATTATGCATCCTACTGAGGACTAATGAATTTAATTTCTGGTGGAAGGACTCCTCCCTGGCTGTGGATGCTGTCACAGCAATACCCCCTACACCTTTGAGGACTCCAGCTGCAAGGTCACATCCCTATACCCCCTTAAAAGGAGCTTTCCCTGCAGTCACTACTCGGGGCTCCACTATCCTCTTATCCCCCTCCAATAGTCTTAATAATTTTATACAATGAGCAGAAACCAGAACTCATTTTTTGGGGCTGCTGTAATTATTAAGCATGTTATGAGCTCAATAAAAGCTTTTTCCCTAGTTGGTGGTCTACCAGTTGACTTATTGATTCTGGCCCCATTTGCCTAAGAGATGGCACCCAGCCGCTTGCTGGTTGCCCAGGCAGTCTCTATTGTGCCTGGTCACTCCCATACAGGACACCTTGAAAAATAGCACGTGGCACCTGACATGAGCCCCCATGCACCCTTTGTAATCCTCTATATATTCCCAGGCACCAACACCACATGGACAAATATGAAATATCCCTCATTCCAGGGAGCACAGTCCACATAGTCCTGGGCCTCATGGGCCCATCCATAGAAGGGAATATCAACTTACTTCAGTTCTCTGATCAAACAGTGGATCAAACAGATCCACTGTAGGTCTAATGTCTTTGGGGCCATCACACATACCTGGTTCTCTATGTGTGCATCTCTCCTTCCCTCAATCTCCAATAAATTTGTATCCCTGTCAGCTTCAAGGAAATCCTGTATGTCATACCAATGTAATTTAGCCTCCGAGACTACTCTGACTAATCATTCAATAGGACCCCAGTCTGTCTCTTTTTCTGCCATTTCATGTCAAAAGTGTGTGGTATTCATACCAATTATGTTGGGAATATATCTGTTACCATCCCTCACAGGGACTGGGTTAGGCACCATTGCCTTGGGCATACAACAACAAATTATTAAGGCAAACACCAACTGCCAGCCATCATGGCTAAACACATTGGACTGTTCCATCAAAGCCTAGCCTTAATACAACAGCTGTATGATTCTTTAGCACAGATGGTTTGGATAACAGGTTAGCTTTAGATTACTTATTGCCCAAGGAAGGGTGTGTGCATTGTAAAGGACACCACATGCTGAATGTGTATTAATAATTATGGACAAATTCAGATAAATTTATGAAAGATGGCCCAACAGATGCAAGCATCCCGTAATATCACCTAAATTTTAATCATATACCTACCATAACTGTGTACCATGACTTTGATTTATTTTCTTGGCTGGAACCCAACAAACTAGGGGATGACTATGAACAGGATTTCAGACTATCACTTGTCTATTGTCTATTATTGATTGGCATTTTTGCTTTTCTCAGATGGTTCATGTGCTGGGTAGCCCAAACCCTACCAGTGGCTTTTAATGTCTCCACAGTCCAGACCATACCCATGATTTTCCCTAAAGACTAATGACTAGGCACCATGGGGTTAATTGTGATGAGAAAACAGCTGGATATCCTGAGTTGCTGCTACATATTTTACTTCATGACAACAATGCTCAGACCCAGAGTCTGGAGATTTAGATAAAAGACCTGGACTGAACTTAGGATTCCACCCCTAAGTTCTTGCTTGCTTTTCCTGGGGTACCCTTAAAATAACCAGAGCTGAGCCCATGAAAAGTTAGTGACATTTGCCCCAGCTACCTTATAAGTAACTGTTACTTGCTACCCTGCTCTCTGTCTCCTGCCAGTTTGTGACCTGGAGGGTCCAGGGATGGAGTGCTCATTGTGTACTTCTCCCAGCTCATTGCATCCCGTTTCTGGGATTGGTAAGTAATCAGTCTGTGACCTTGCTTCCTTTGTGTGAGTATCTTGAAACTGTGTCTTCAGTCAAAATGACCCTAGGGTTTTCACTTCCCCAGAATGGCAGCTAGGATGAGAAGGAGCTACCTGCTGACTCCATGTGGGTGGTTTGTGCCTCTTCATTCAGAAGGCCACAATTTGCCTATTCTTAATTTAATATACCAGTTACAGGCCCCCCTCCACTATATGAGTGAAGTATGTAAATTTTACTGAGTAATTATATTTATTTTCATTATTAATGTTGTGGATCTTATACTGATATCTTCTTATTTGTCATTTCTTATTTGGCCTTGAGTAAATTATCTAATTTTTCTGTGTTTCAGTTTTCTTCTCTGTAATTTGGAAATACAGTTGACCCTTGAACAATGTGAGGGTTAGAGGTGCTAACACCCTCACACAGTGGAAAATCCGTGATTAACTTTTGACTCCCCAAGATTTAAATACTGTTGACCAGACGCCTTATGGGTAACATAAACAGGTAACCCATATTCTATATATGTATCATATACTACATTCTTACAACACAGTAAGCTAAATAAAAGAAAAATGTTATTAAGAAAATCATGAAGAAGAGAAAATGCATTTAGAATACTGTACAGTATTTATACACACAAAAAAAGTACAAATAAGTGAATCCATGCAGTTCAAACCCATGTTGTTCAAGGACTAACGGTATATCATCTATTCAAAGGGTTATTGTGAGGGTTAAAAATGGAAATCAGTTGGCATTCACATAATGAATGTTAGCTTTAAAAAGTGCTTTTAAGGGGCGCCTGGGTGGCTCAGTCGGTTAAGCGGCCGACTTCGGCTCAGATCATGATCTCGCGGTCCGTGAGTTCGAGCCCCGGGTCGGGCTCTGTGCTGACAGCTCAGAGCCTGGAGCCTGTTTCAGATTCTGTGTCTCCCTCTCTCTAACCCTCCCCTGTTCATGCTCTGTCTCTCTCTGTCTCAAAAATAAAATAAACGTTAAAAAAATAAAAAAAATTAAAAAATAAATAAAAAGTGCTTTTAAAAAGGGTAATTTATTTTAGGTGTCAGAACATTCATCTTGCTTTATAAAACTGGAGCCCCTAAAGTATAGCTGAAGAATTATAAATTATATATCAAAATAATTTTTGACATATGAATTTTTAGCTGTTGTCAGTGTAATTCTTCCCAAGTCTCCATTGTTAGGGTATGTTGTGTGGGGTATATATGTGCATGTGCATGTGTATGTGTGTTTTATTGCCAAACAAATGTCTAAAGAAGTGTAAAGCAATAAGGCCTCCAAGATGCTAGATGTATCAGTTAGGATTTATTTAGTTTTTATTTTAATTCCAGTTAGTTAGCATATAGAGTTATATTAGTTTCAGGTGTACAATATAGGGATTTAACATTTCCATACACCACCCTGTGCTCATTACAAGTGTACTCCTTAATCCACATTCACCTCCCCTCTGCTAACCATCAGTTTATTCTCTATAATTCAGTCTGTTTCTTGGTCTGCCTCTCCCTCTTTCTCCTTTTTATTCTTTGATTGTTTGTTTTATTTATTAAATTCCACATATGAGTGTAATCATATGGCATCTGTCTTTCTTTGGATCACTTATTTCACTTGGCATAATGCTTTCTAGCTCCATTCATGTCATCACAAATGGTAAGATTTCATTCTTTTTATGGGTGAATAATATTCCATTGTATGTATGTACCACTCCTTTATCCATTCATCAGTTAATGGACACTTGGGCTGTTCCCATAATTAGGCTATTGTAAATAATGCTTCTATAAACATTGGGATGCATGTATTCCTTTGAGCTAGTATTTTTGTATTATTTGGGTAAATACTAGTTCTGCAGTTGTTGGATTGTAGGGTAGTTTTGACCACTCATGTGTTCAGTCTCCTTAAGGAGAGATCCAGATTCAGAAGAGTGAAGTGTAGATCTGGAGAAGCAAACAGAAAACACCCAGCACAGACTGCTCCTTTTGCCCCTTGGTATGCACATATTTTCCAGGTGAAAAATTGCTATCCCCATCACAGCAGACACAGGATGACCACCTGGGGTAATGCCAAATTTGTCATGCACCCATGTAAAACATAAACCCAGATCGTAACATAATCCATTCTCCATAGCACAACTAGATGCATAACCTTAAAATGTACTTCAGAAACTGAAAACATGGCTGAGAGTAAGGGTTTAAAGACAAAAAAAAAAAAAAAAAAAAAAAAAAAGAAAAGGAAGTCCAATGCTTGATTTAAAGGAGTTCACCAGAAACAACAAAGAAAATGTAGAGGAACAAATTGCCTAAAATAAGGGATAACTTTATCTCATGAGTGGGATATTTTGCTTTCTGGCTTCCTGTGGGGCCCAGGCAGAAGACCTGGGACTGCCAAATTGATTCCTCTGACTTTCTCCTTGCATGGACATCCCAAGTCAACTGCATCATAACCTCTGTATTTGTTGCTCCCTCTTCCTTGACTTTCCTTCTACCAGGTACCTCAAGGCATATCCCTCACTTATTGCAAGTCTTGACTTAGATGTCACCTTCTCCACCATTTCACACCCACCCCCACACTATTTTATCATATCTTTTCTATTTTCGTTTTTTCTTCTTTCCATCCTTTCTTCCTTCCTTTTTCCCTTTCTTTTGGATAGCAGTCATCACCTTCTTACAGGCTATACCTCAGGTTTATTTGTTCTCAGACTCCTTATTAGCGCTGTGGCCAGCTAAAATATTAAACCTGGTAACCAAAGAGTTAACACGACTACTAAGTATAGCTACAGACTAATAAGTGCAGTTGCAACTTTTTATCCAGACTGTTACCATTTGCCATTAAATATACCTGACTTTCAACCTTTGAGAGACAAATTCAAGGCTTGCCCTCCCCCTCTCTTTGTTTGGCTGCCTCTTGAATAAACCATTTTTTTTGCTGTGTACTCTACTCAATGTTTCAGTGAGGGGCTTTGCTGTGCCTCAGGCAGATGAACTTGAATTTGCTCACACTTTTGGGGAGCCAGCCAGGATTTCTCTGCCTGTGGCTCATCAGCACCCCCAGCAGGTAAAGGGAGCCTAGTGATGAGTCAGAGCATCTGAGTAGGCTCTTTGTCCTAGACACCATCCCTGTGGCCCCACCCCAACTTGAAACCTCTGATCTTCAGGATTTAATTTAACTCTTGTGTCAAGGAGACAGTGTTTGGTTTGTGTTTGGACAGAAGTTTTTGGTGAGTACTTCATGTGTAATGATTCATGAGCTTATTTATTACTCTGGTTTAGTTTGGCTCTCTTAGACTTCCTTTTCCTGCTTCATTGAGGAAAAAGGTGACTAGGAAGCCATTTGGTTCAATGAAGCCCCAACTTCTTGGAAGGAATCAATATTAAAAGAGGTCCTTTGGGCTTCATTTGGTTTATTCGTTGCTGCAGCTTTTTGTTCTTTGAATAAAGCCAGCCATGTTCTAATTGGAAAATGGGAAATGACAATTTGACTCCCTCTTGCAGTCCTTTGGGTTGTATTCTCCAAAGTTGGGCAATGTGGTGTTTGTTTGTTTGTTTGTTTGTTTACCATTTTATTTAATTTATTTTTTTAATTTACATCCAAGTTAGCATATAGTGCAACAATGATTTCAGGACTAGATTCCTTAATGTCGCTTACCCATTTAGCCCATCCCCCTCCCACAACCCCTCCAGTAACCCTGTTTGTTCTCCATATTTATGAGTCTTTTATGTTTTGTCCCCCTCCTTGTTTTTGTATTATTTTTGCTTCCCTTCCCTTATGTTCATCTGTTTTGTATCTTAAAGTCTTCATATGAGTGAAGTCACATAATATTTGTCTTTCTCTGACTAATTTCGCTTAGCATAATACCCTCTAGTTCCAATCACGTAGTTTCAAATGGCAAGATTTCATTCTTTTTGATTGCTGAGTAATATTCTATTGTATATATAATAAGTCATCTTTATCCATTCATCCTTCGATGGAAATTTGGGCTCTTTCCATACTTTGGCTATTGTTGATAGTGCGGCTATGAACATTGGGGTGCATGTGCAAAGTTGGGCAATGTTAATTAACAATGATCTTTTTAATAATATTGGTTGGCCATAATATTCAATATACTGTAGGAAAATGACTAATTAATGGATTTATAAATTATAATACCATCTTGCAATTATATTTCTTTTGTAAAAGGGAGATATTTGGAAATTGGGCCTTAAATGTCGTCTCCATAAATATTAGTAAAGCAAAGGTTATAAGATTTTATTTGCAACATATTTATATATATATGTCCATGTATGTTGTAATGTGAGATACTTTGGCTAACTCAAAATGGTATTGCTAAAATTAATTTGTGAAAGTGGGTTTATAGCAGGTAAGTTTAAGAATTGGACATATTAAAACTCAGAAAAATGGAAACTAACCCAAATCTTTTTTTAGGTTCACATTATATGAGAAAATATTCAATATAAAAACTAATTTAAGGTTGTTAGTTTAATTAAAATGTATATGTCTTTAGAGTTGTCAGCATTAGAAGTAAAACTTTTCTTCTACCTGTGTTTACTGAAAATCGGGTGGATTCATGCTACCTCCAATGTAAAATTTGTGAGAAAAGAAAAAAAATCACATGGCATTTGTCTTTCTACCACCAGTTTGTTTGTATTTATGAGTCTGCTTGTATTTTGCTTGTTCATTTGTTCTTTTCTTTAAAAAAAAAAACAGACTTCTGGAAACAATTTTGTATACAAGGAAAGTGAGATAGGTTATTTAAAGAGGGAAAACTTAGGATGAAATCTGAATGTGAAATGAAAAATTGTAGAAGTTTATGAGAAGGGAATATTTATGAGAAGTTTTATGAAAGACATCTTGTGCATGGTCTGGACTAATATTACAGAGATTAGTATGCAAAAAAAGTTTATTAGGGAAGTTATCAACACCTGGGGAGGAGAAGAGAGAGTAAGAAAGCAAGATTAGGCAAAAATTGAGCAGTGGCACAATATCAACAGAAGCCTCAGCTAATACTCTGAGAAGTTCCAAAGTTGGATTACCCTTCAGAACCATCCTAAATTGGAGCTAAAATTCTGACTTTTATATCTCATGTTGAACAAGGATGAAACTACCTGGGAACAGGGCATGGTCTTGGCAAGGGAGCTGCCTTCAGTAAAGGCAATCCATGATGTCTGAGCATTGATTATTATTGACAATATTCCCTGTAGCTGAGTCCTTCAGTCTTAATGGAGATTCTGGAAAAAAAAATTCTTCTTGTTGGAATGAATGAGTATTATTTATTTTTTAAATTTTTTAGATGTTTATCTATTTATTATTGGGACTCAGCATGAAGCCCCACGTGGGACTTGATCTCATGACTGTGAGATCATGACCTGAGCCGAAATCAAGATTCAGATGCATGACCAACTGAGCTACCCAGGCGCCCCAGAATGAATGAGTTTTAATATCAGAAGTATACCAGTATAAGCTTGGAATTTGTTTTATCTCTCTGTTAAAAATGGCAGAACTTACATTATTGGTCTAAATTGTAAATCTAATCAGCCTAGAAAAAAACAGAATTTCTATGTATTGTCTTTATTAACTCTTTGATTACTTATGAAAGTTGGAATCTTCTCAATATTAAAAGAGCTAAGTTTTTCTAACAACCATGTAACAGTATTTGCCTTTAGATTCTCTTGTTGCCACATTGGCTAAATAGATAATGACATTTTGTAATGATCTGTAATCTTATTTAGGCATGTGCTTTAAAACTGATATTTCTAAAAAACTCCCCCAAATTCAACTTCTCAATGAAATATTTTTTACTTGTTTGGCTTATTTATTTAATATGTCAAATTAAGTGGGATGTGTTAACAAATAAGTGATGATAAACCTCCTTAGGTTATATTTTATGGGTGAATGCTACACCTACTCCAGAAATTATGTAAAAGTGCTAACATTTGAAGATGTCCTGGTACACAAATATAGATCTCTGATACTCAGGTTAGTGTAACCTCAAAAGTAATAGTTTCCAGAATTAATGGGTAAACTGTGTTCAAACATACCAAGAGTTAATAACTAGGGCTGAATGATTAACCAAGATGATTATATTTTCCTGTGATTCTTGTTTGAAACATTGCTGCTTCTCTAATATTTGCTTTTACAGATTTAAGGAAATTTTTTCACTTAAGCTATCTATGACTTACAGAAATTTGGTAAAATATTCCTTTGTAAACAAATATGAAACATTTATCTTTTTATCCTAACTTGATCCCTCCAGAATTTAGAAACTCTGAGTATTCTTATAATTTAATGGAAATTTATTTATTTGTATAAATTCAATAAGAATTTGTTCTCCTTATGACAGGACACAGTTGGAAATACTCATTATATTACCAAGGCTTTGAACTAGAATGTCATATCTGAGGAAGACATGCATAGACTCAGATATGGCCAGACAGCTCTAAGGAACGAACATTGACTTTACGGGACCAATAAGCCCCTTGAAAATTCAACTTGATACCTCAATTTCAGGGTTCCCAGCTGCCTTACAAGAGGAGTAAAGAAGGTCACTTCCTGGCAGGTGTACAAATATCTGGATATTTTGAAGACTTCAAAAAGAAAGGAATTTACCCAAATCTGTAAGTATTGCAGGCAAAGTCTGATGGCAAGTATTTGGCTTGGCTCCTTAGTCTTGAGAGGCTGTTAAAAGTTCAATTTGAAATTCCTTATAAATAGTTCCAGCAAAACAAAACAAGACAAAAAAAAAAAAAGAAAGAAAAAGAAAGAAAGAAAGAAAGAGAAAAAAAGAACATTTTATGGCCAATCATTATTCTTGCTGCACTAATGTAAATAATTGGCCAAGTTTGTTAAAACTAGACTTATTTTGCAAACAAATTAATGTGGCTATCTTTGGTGGAAATGAGAGTGATTTTAGAGAGAAATTAGGTTTCAGTAATACACCTTCATGGATTTAGATTCTAGTTCTAATTAACTGCCTTTGTTTGTTGCTTTCCTATAAAACTGGGTTCAATACTGAATTCTTCTGTTTTCCTCAGATCTTGCTATAACTCTCCAAACTAAGCTTTCCAATTTTCTCCCATTCTCTTGACTTCAAACAAAACAAAACAAAACATGTTCCTTTTCCTGAAGCCCTGCATACTGAAGTTAGACAACTTGAGGTAAACTTCAGAAAAAATTGCCACAATGGCCCATATTTAGAAACACAGATAATTGAACAAGCTTATTCCAATCATCACAATTTGATGGATCTGCCATTGAAAAATCCAGACTTTGAGATGTTCACAGATGAAAGCAGTTTTATTCATCAAGGGTAATGCAGTGGTGACCCATCAGCTATTATCTACTGCCAATAATGCCAGAAATTGGAATTGTTGCCAAAGGGAGAACGGAAGTACAAAAATCTTGGTAATGCAGAATGTTGAGTTTCAATTTGGAGCTAAGGAGTGTTTCTAAATGAGTGCAGGACAATTCCAAATCTTTACCCCATTTCAGTAGGAAGTAACTAGAATGGTCATCATCCCAATTCCTCAAGAATGAGGACTGATCAAAAGACAGTGGAAATAGAAACCAGTAAGCGGAGGATTAATGGGACTAATACGTGCAGCTGCAGACTAATAAACACAACTACAACTTTTTACCCAGACCTTTTTATTTGCCTTTATCCCTGACTCTCCTTCAGGGACACAGATTTAAGTCTTGCCCTCCAGTCTCATTTGCCTCTAGAAGTAAGCCTTTCCTTGCTGCATACTTGATGTCTCAGTGATAGTCTTTGCTGTGCATCTGACAGGCAGACTTAGCTTCGGTTACAATGTCAGGTGTGCAAATGCAGAAATCTTGGCCTTTTTCGCCTTGTAATGGAACTATAACTATCCTGGCAAAATGGCAAGTTCTCCATAGCTATTTACAGAATGAATAAATAAAGGAGTTTAGATAATCAGTCCTAGGTAGAACCTCAAATAAAACAACATTTAAAACATAAAAAAAAATAATAAAGAAGAAAGGTGGAGGAGAAATCATTTACTTACACTGCCAAAAATATAAATAATGGCTATAATTTATTCATATATAACATTGAAAAACAAATTCAAGGTAATTTACGATCAAGTCCTCTTCCAGTGGGCCATCAGTGGTGTGTGTATTATGAATTTATGCCTGTATTTCTACCTTCTTTAACTTGAAACAATAGGAAGGCATTGTTGTGGGGAAGGGGAAGGTGTAACTACAAAATTTTCTGGCATGTTACTTTTCTCAGTTCATGATAAAAACCTGTTACGCTCAATATAAAAAATATCAAGTTTACAAATGATTTTTGCCACTTGTCATACTTGCAGTTTTTGAAGTCCTACTTGTTTGTTTTTGCTTTTGGCGTCAAATCCAAAACATAATTGCCAATATTGATGTCGAGAAGCTTACTGCCTATGTTTTCTTCTACAAGTGTTATGATCTTATGTTCAAGTCTGTTCCTTGAAAGGGAGGTATATGTAAAATGACTTTCAAAGGCTTAAGGAAACATAAGGTTGAATAAAAGGTTAAAAAGGATATATTGATAAGAAAGAGTGGATTAAGGGGATTTACCAACAAAAACATGTTTTGGCAGCTGCAAGATGAATAGATCTCTATAAGCCACCTCTCTTAAGATCTGCTTTTATAGCCCTAGAGGCTAGGAGTATATGTTGGGGGACCATCCAAGAGGAGAATGTTTATAAATGGGTGTGTCATAGTCATATCTCCAGGGTAGATCAAGGATATGCCATGAGGGTGTACTTAGGGATGTTGTTAAACAAAAGGAAAGAATGTGTGTCAGTGTGTGGGGGGGTCCTATACCCAAGAAAGCTTTAGGTCACATAATGGTCATAAAGGCAGATTTGTCCAAGATGGCATTCGTCTGGTTCACAATTCACCCCTCAGATCTGTCTCTCACAATCTCATGCACATCCCTCCTCTAAGGTATTCTCTGTTGTTGTCTGACATGGGCTCTTTATGGTAAGTATGTAAGTCGAAGGTATAAACCCCAACAGCAGTGCAGGCAGCAACAGGAAAAGATATTTATGCTGATGACCAAAGAATGAGTAATAACCTTTGCCAACATGTACCCCAGGTTCTAAACCAGTTTGATAATCACAGGGTTAAAGTGAGTGCAGAACCATCTAACACTTGTATCTGTTTATTCATGTCTTGTAATTTAGTAGTGATAATGCCTGAATTATCAAGCCTATGAGTATATAAATGCAACATTCATTTTGAATGATAGTGCAAGTACCCCCTTGTGCTGCGGTGAGTACATCCAAGGCCATTCTATTGTGTAATATGGCCTTTCATATCAATGGCATCTCTATATTCATGAGTGTCAGACTATGGTAACTACTGTCAAGGGTCTTCTGGGTATAATTAGTTAATGCTTCCAGATGCATACTACATTTTCTATGCCTAAGGATGGTAAAAATATTGCTGCTAAGTAGCCATAGCAATGAAAGACGGCACAGGTTCATCATGCCTTTAAATGAGGTAAGTTTGTGAAAAATATTATAGTGCTGGCTATTTGTTTTTATGCCCAAGGAAAACCTAGAGTCCCCAGCCACCCTGGGGACAGCCAAGGCCAAAGATTCATAACACAGAGCCAGTTAGTACCATTAGAAGCTAACCAATATATTCCTGGTCTTTGCGTCCAACCTAATGCATGCCAATCAATACTTTTTAAGTGTTTGTTTCTTGTGTTGATGTTCAAGTAATTGTACCATGTGTCAGGTGCTTTATTGCCATGTATCTTTAGAACGATTTAAATGTTCCAGGAACAATGGGCATTGCTGACTTAATGCCCATAAGATGGAGTCAGTAATATGAAATTATCCCAGATTTGAGTAAAACCACCTTTATCTCTGCATGTCTGGTTCTTTACTTGTAGCAAAGCAGTTTGAAATGTCATGGTTTTAGTACACTTCACAGAGGCTAACTTCTTATGCCCTCCTTTAGACAAGGTGTTTTTTATAGACCAGTGGAATATGTTGTCATTTATTATACCAGTGGCTATTATTGAGCTTTGTTGCTTGGTTTCATTGATAAATCCTTGGCAAGCTATCCAATCAGTTCCCTGTAGGGGTGACACCAACCATGATAATCCAGAAGTACTTGAAAAAGGGAGCAAACCATATATCTATTATAAACCATTTGCATAAATCTGTGCCTACTGCAGAAAAAGGTTTCCTTCACTAGAGCAAGAGAAGAACAGCAGGCTAATCATGAAAAAAAATAATAAATGCTTCACAGGTAGTTGTCTGGGTAGATCTTCTCCCTCTATTAAGATGAGGGTAGTAGCTTCATCCTTTGTTATGAGGACAGAGGTAGCCTGGGATGTATGAGCAAAAGGTACATCCTAGAAATGTTGCTAAGAAGCCAAAGAATCAGCCTATACATGTAAAATTAAAGGTGGTACAAATGACCACATTAGGTAACCACCTATATAGTACCTTGGGGTATGGGTGCCTGTCAAGAATACTTATGTGTGGACCAATTTGGCCCCAACTCCAACAAGATCAACAGGAACGACTTCAGCTGTCCAGGACTTTTTTTTCACACTCTGACAAGAAATTGCCTATCCATCCTGGGGAAAGTTGCCATTCTACCCTCATTCAAGTATCCCCTCCCCCTGAGAGGATGGGTTGAGGAGTGAAGAACCACAGTTGTCTCTGGCCTGCTATGAGCTGAGGAAGGAGCACCTCAGGTCTTATTTTATGGATGGCAATAATCATAGGGTGATTTTGATACCTAACGCTGCATATAGGGTGATGCCATAGCATTTCTCAGTGGAACTTAGTAAACATATGGCTTCTGGCAAGACTTTTGTCCATCTTTTGTGCAACAGTGGTATCTGTGGAAGGGTTTTGAGTTGAACCCTAAGAGTGCCATTCTTCCTTCCAATTAGCCTGCTGACCTGTGGATTTTAGGTTAAATGAAACCATCTATGTTTGTCCCACCCATGAGCCCAGTCCTGCACATCATGTCCAGTAAAATGTTTCCCTATCACTACATATCCTTCAGGTATATCTATATATGACACTAAATTGTTCCAACACATTGACAATGGTCTTTAGTTGGATCTTTTACAGGGGAGGGCTTGCGTGAGCCCTGTGGCTGTGTCTACACAAGTTAGGGCATACTTTTCCCTTTGATTCATGGTAGAGGGCCAATATAATACATTTTCCAGCCTAAAACTTGTTATATCACACAGTGAATGCATCCGGCAGCGTGTGGAACCTTCATGAGTCTTAGACAGAAGCAGATTGGGCAGTTACTGATGGCTGCTAGGATGTCAGTATAGCAAAGGGGCATGTCTGTTCTCTTCATTATGTTCTAAATCACCTTAGGATAGTGACATCCACTGTGCTTATAAATCCATGTAGCCAATTCTGAACCTCATCAGGGGTAAGGGCCCTGATCTTTGCTAAGGTGTCTGCCTCAGTATTACTGGTATAAGGCAGTCCTATGCACTGAGGCACAGAAAACAGTAAGGGAGGCACTAGGGTTCTATATACTTTCCCATATGTCTTTCCATAATTCTGCTCCCCATAATGGTTTCTGTAAAACTTCCCAGTCACCCTGAGCCCTTTGGGCATCCAGGTTGTTAAACCCTTATAGATAGCCCAACTGTGCAGGGGGTGGGGGCAAGGTTCATGTGTGCATATCATCCAGACAGTTCTCAACTCAGCCCATTAGATGCTTTTATTATCTTGTCTCAAACAAGATAGTATAGCCTGAAGTTAGATTGTTAACACTGGGATTCCCCCATTAGAACCACCCATATACCAAGCATCTTCAGGAATAGAGTATGTACCTTACTGTACTTGTGAGAAGGCTTCATCTAGCTTTCAGTTTTGCTTCCATGGAGTTGGAAGACTTTCTAGGGGCCCTCTCTTTGTCTGTTTCTGTGTTTCTCTGTTTTGTTCTGTGGACTTACTGGAAAGACATTATGGGACAGACTCAGACTCTCTAAGTATTATGATTTATCACTTTAAGGATGTGAGGGGAAGAGCTAACAACCTCAGTGTGGAAATCCTAAAGCGTCGGTGGCAGGTGTTTTGTTCTAGCGAGTGGCCAACTTTCAATGTCGGATGGCCACCAGAGGGGACCTTCGACCTCCCTACCATCCATCGAGTCAGGGGTATCATCTCTCGGCCTAAGACGGGCCATCCTGATCAGCTCCCTTGCATTATCACTTGGCAGGACCTTGCAGAAGACCCACCCTCTTGGCTTAAGCCTTTCCTAGCCCCACTCCCTCTGGAGCCAAAACCCATTCTTGCTTTGCAGGGGGCAAAGAAGAAGGAAAACAAAAAAAAAGTCATACCCAGCCTTCAACACCCCTCTACCCTGTCCTACAGGGGGGCACTGAAGAAGAATTAATTTTTCCTTCCCCATATAACACCCCTAAGATGCCAGAAGAACACCATCATCCTCCTCCGGGGGAGGCAGACGCTGTTCCCAGAGCGGGAGGCGGAAACGCTCCAGTGGGAAGCCCGCCCTTTACCAGACAAAGGGCTCAGAGGGAGCAATCCGCCTCCGCCTCCAACTCCACTATTCTGCCCCTGTGAGCCACCAGACACCCAGACGCGGAGGGAAATCAGCCCCATCACTATTGGCCTTTCGCCACTAGTGACTTCTACAATTGGAAAGCTCAGAATCCTAAGTTTTCTGAGAAAACTGGCAGGGCTTATTGATTTATTAGACTCTGTTCTTTTTACTCATCAGCCCACGTGGGACGATTGCCAGCAGCTTCTGCAGGTCCTGTTCACGACTGAAGAAAGAGAAAGAATCCTCAATGAGGCCCGAAAACTAGTTCTGGGCGCAGACGGGAATCCCACCACCAACCAGGCTCAGATAGATGCCTCCTTCCCCTTAACTCGGCCCCAGCAGAAGGGCCAATTTCAACACTGCAGAAGGTAAGGAGAGGCTCCGGGTCTACCGCCAGACTCTAATGGGGGGTCTCCGAATGGCTGCTAGAAAGCCAACCAATTTGGCCAAGGTAGGAAATGTACAACAGGGAAAAGATGAATCTCTGGCTGCCTTCTTAGAATGGATCATGGAGGCATTCCGTACCTATACCCCCATGGATCCAGAGGCTCCGGAAAGCAAGGCAGCTGTTATCATGGCCTTTGTAAACCAATCGGCCATAGACATTAGGAGAAAATTGCAGAAAATAGATAGACTAGGAGAAAAAAAAGTCTTCAGGACTTACTGGTGGTAGCTGAAAAGGTATATAATAACCGGGAGCCTCCTGAGGACAAGCAGGCTCGCGCCATGGCGGCTGCCAGCAGTAAGCAGATTCGAGACCTGGCCAGAATACTACTAGCTACCACTGCTGACTTCCCCGAGGAACGAGACCGCCGTCTCTGGCAGCTGGTGGACAACGCAAAAAAAGGTAAAGGAACCACCAAGGGGGGGAAGCAGAGGCTGCAGAAAGATCAGTGCGCATACTGCAAGGAGATAGGGCATTGGGCCCGAGATTGTCCGAAAAGGGCCGGCGGGAAGGGAAGCAAGACTGATTGAGTAAAAGTCCTAGAGCTAGATGAACTGAGTGATTAGGGGAGTCAGGGTTCGGACCCTCTCCCCAAACCCAGGGTAACTCTTAAAGTGGAGGGGACCCCTGTTGACTTCCTCATAGACACCGGAGCACAACATTAGGTCCTCCACACCCCACAAGAAAAACTAGCCAGCAAGAAGTCCTGGGTACAAGGGGCAACTGGTATGAGCCAGCATCCATGGACTACCCAGAGAATGGTAGATTTGGGGACGGGCCGGGTATCCCACTCCTTTATGGTAATACCAGAATGCCCCTACCTGCTGTTAGGACGGGACTTACTGACCAAGATTGGAGATCAGATAACTTTCAGACAAAGGGGGACAGTGACAAGGGGTCACCGATGGCAAGGGCCACCCCACCCAGGTCCTGACCATGAAACTGGAGGATGAATACTGCCTCCACCAGGAGGCGCTCCTGAGAGAGGATAATATAGACAGATGGCTACAAGAATTCCCCTCGGTTTGGGCAGAGATGAGGGGATAGGACTAGCCACTCACAGGACCCCGGTCCTGGTAGAACTCAAGCCAGGAGAAAGTCTGATAAGGATCAAACAATACCCCATGACTCAGGACCCCGGAAGGGGATCCAGCCACACATCCGGAGACTATGAAACCTAGGGGTACTAGTTCCTTGCCAGTCTCCCTGGAACACCACCCTACTGCCGGTCAAAAAGTCTCACACAAATGACTACTGACTGGTACAAGACCTCCGGGAAGTAAATAAGAGGGTCACGGACATACACCCAACTGTTCCCAACCCATATACTCTCTTGAGCTCCTTGGCGCCCTCCAGGGTCTGGTATACTGTGCTACATTTAAAGGACGCCTTCTTCAGTCTGCCGCTGGCACCCCAGAGTCAACCCTTGTTTGCCTTCGAGTGGCATGATCCAGAGAAGGGCTACAGTGGGCAACTCACCTGGACATGGCTGCCTCAGGGATTCAAAAATTCATCCACCATCTTCGACGAGGCACTACACGAGGACCTGGGTGACTACAGAAGGGAGCACCCTGGCCTCACCCTCCTACAGTACATAGATGACATCCTGATTGCTGCCGACATGGCCAAAGACTGTGAGCGAAGGACCCAGGACCTGCTGGCTACCCTGGGGGCCTTAGGGTACCGGGCATCCGCGAAGAAGTCTCAGATATGCAGGGAGAGGGTAAGTTACCTGGGATATATCCTGGAGGGTGGACAGCGGCGGTTATCAGATGCCGGAAAAGAAACTGTCCTAAAGATCCCCACTCCCACCTCCCGAAGAGAAGTAAGGGAATTCCTAGGATCCACCGGCTACTGCCGCCTCTGGGTTCCGGGTTTTGCTGAGATCGCCAGGCCCCTATATGAAGCTACCAAAAGGGGAAAACATTTAAATGGGCTGAAAAAGAAGAAACTGCCTTTAATCAGTTAAAAAAGGCCCTCCTAAGTGCCCCAGCCCTGGGCCTGCCGGACATTACGAAGCCCTTCCACCTTTTTGTAGACGAACATAAGGGAATAGCAGAAGGGGTTCTAACTCAAGGCTTAGGCCCCTGGAACCACCCGGTGGCTTACCTGTCCAAGAAGCTAGACCCAGTGGCTGCCGGCTGGCCACCATGCCTAAGAATTATTGCAGCGACAGCACTCCTACTCAAGGACGCAGACAAACTGACCCTACCTAGGTCAGGAGATCTGGATCACAACCCCACACGCCATTGAAGGGGTCCTGAAACAGCCTCCTGATAGATGGATGAGCAACACACATATGACTCATTACCAGAGCCTCCTACTCAACCCTCCATGGGTGCAGTTCCACCCCAGTGTGGCCCTCAATCCTGCAACCCTGCTGCCGGACCCTGACCTAGGTGCTCCACTACATGACTGTGCGGGAATCCTGGAGCAAGTACATGGATTCCGGACGGACCAGACCGACCGGCCCCTCCCTGATGCTGAGGCTACTTGGTTCACTGATGGCAGCAGCTTTGTGTGGGCTGGACACAGGAGGAGTTACAGCGGACACCTTCTCTGGCTGGGTGGAGGCATACCAAACCAAGCATGAAACAGCTCAGATGGTGGCTAAGAAGCTACTAGAAGACATCTTACCCAGGTATGGTTTTCCTGCCATGGTAGGATCAGACAATGGACCAGCTTTTATCTCGCAGGTAATGCAGGCAGTAGCCAAGGCAGTGGGGGCAAACTGGAAATTACATTGTGCTTATAGGCCCCAGAGCTCAGGACAGGTAGAAAGAATGAATAGAACCCTAAAAGAGACCCTTACCAAATTAACCATGGAGACTGGTGGGGACTGGGTGACTCTCCTACTGTATGCCCTTTACCGGGTTAGGAATACTCCTTACACCTTGGGTTTTACTCGCTATGAGATCATGTTTGGCAGGCCACCCCCTATTATTCCCAACCTTCGAGCTGAACTTCTTGCTGAGTTTAAAGATCAAGAAGTTTTTCTTTCCTTGAGAGGGCTCCAGAGGGCACACGAGGACATTTGGCCACACCTCTGTGCCATCTACGAGGCTGGCCCGACCCCGACACCTCATCAGTACAGGCCGGGAGACTGGGTCTACGTCAAGAGGCACCATCGAGAGACCCTCGAGCTGCGCTGGAAGGGACCCTACATCGTGGTGCTGACAACCCCCACCGCTCTCAAAGTAGACGGCATCGTGACCTGGGTCCATCACACCCACGTTCGGCCAGTGGACCCCTCCTCGATCCAGAAGGACTTCGTCACGCAATGGGCCATCAATCGGGACCAACACAACCCACTCAAACTCAAGCTACAGCGCATTCGACCCACCTAATATTGGTAACTCTGTTAACTCTGCTTGTCATTGTTCATACTGCCAGGAGTCCCCATGCCCCCCAAAACATCACCTGGCAGATCATAGACACCAGCTCGGGGACAATACTTGATCAGACCTCCCAGAACCACCCCAGGGACACTTGGTTCCCAGAACTTTGTGTAGACCTCCAAACTCTGTTCCCCTTGTCACCATATGCCCTTGATTACAAAATAGAAATGCAGCTGGTCCCATGATTGGGTCTGCAAGCTACATGACAAGTGGGGAATGAAAGGGCAGACCTACGCCGCCGACTCCATCTTGTTCTGTGTCCTCCACCTTGAGTGACTATGTTCCCAACATGCCCCCTTTCGGGGAAAATCACAGAAACCTCAGACCACGCCTCCTCCCCTTGAGTAACCTCCCACTCACCCATTCAAACTTACCGATCAAAACACACCCGGCAACCTGCTTAACAGGTCTCCGACCCTTCTCCAGCCAATTGACTGAGGCCACAGCCATTACCTCACCAACTGCCTCTAGACCCCTATAAAACCTTTGTGCTTTTGAAATTTGCTCTCTCTCTCTGGTATCTCACCGCTGCGTCAGTGCAGGTAGGGGATTGAGCTCGAGCTAGCTTGAATAAAGGCTCTTTTGCTTTTGCATCGGACTCGGCTCCCTGGTGGTCTTTGGGGATCACGAATTCTGGGCATAACACCCTCTGGTTTCCCTCAATTGCCTTCACATGGAGGCAAACTTGGCCCCACCTCTAGTTTCTCAGGTGAGGAGTTACCCAATCCTGGTAAGAAATCACCCCTGGCTTAGTTTCTTCTTCCTGAAGTGGTGTGGAAGCCAGTGACCTAAACAGCTGTGCAGGAATAAGTTCCTTTTATAAAGCCACCAGAACAATGTTCAGCTGATAGCATATCTTTTCTCTTTTTATGCATGCCACCAGCAGATCATGCTATATTTTCCATTTGGGTTACTCGAATGGGACTCTTATTTGCTTTAGATTTCCCTTTTCAGCCCCTTGTTGAGATTTTCTGATCTTTCTTTTGGTTGCTAACCATACTCAATCTCTCCCCTTTTTTCAATCTCTCTTAGGTCAACTATAGCCTTTCCTACATCATACATCTTGCCCCACGAGGGGGCTAAATAGAGATGAGAGGACCATGCCATAACCTGGGACAATCTGTTTTTCATCACTGCTGTGAAAATAACTTCATCTGGTAATTCAAATACTTGAGCATATATTGTTGGTTGATGCCCAATTCTCTTAAAAGGTTCTGCCTCTTCCAAGTATCGCCATGCAGTATGGGTCCATCTTCATGGACCCATGGGGAATCTTCATTTGTCCAAGCCTCCCTCATAGCTATGATTATCCAATCCATATAACTATGATTATCTTGCACTGGGCATTACCTAGGCCCAAAGGCAGTAAGTGGTGACACTATTCATTTTCTCAGCTTCATTCCCTGTTAGGATTATGTCATCCCCTCCTATGTACAGTAGCAAGTCCTTCTTTCAGCAGCTGTTTGAAATCTTTTTCAATGCCTAAAAAAATCTGCAGTATACTGTAATTTTCAGTTTCTTATACATGTTGCCCATTGTGTTTCCCTGCTACCTTTGTTGAGTTTTTGCTTTCTGCTGCATTAGTGGTTTTTACCTGAGGAATAGAGGCTCTTCCTCATCCCCAAATATGACTTCTATGTCATCCTCTATATTACTAGATGTTTTCCATGGGTTCCATGTTTTAGCATCTCAGTCAGCTGAGTAATGACAGTTCTAATGTGATGCCACCACATTTTACAGCCCCCATTGCACACAAAGTGGCACACTAAGGTCTTGATTTTTGCATCCCAGGCTTAAATCTTATGCATCAAGTTGGAAGCCAAAAGGGATGCTGATAGTCTTGGGTCTTTCTCCAGCTGTAATTTTTCCTCCAACTTCCTTACTTTCTCTTCTGCCACTAGCTGGGTATCAGTGGCCATATAAACAGCCCAAAGAAGTGGCCAACCCACCACTGGTCTGTAGCCTTCTTTAACCCAGTGGTAATGCAATTTTGTAACAGTAGGCACTCTAACCTAGCTGGTAATTTAGGGGCATCCCCATACTCACGTGGTGTTTGCATCTAGCAAATAAACTGTGCCTCTCCATATCAAGGTGGTTGGCCACCTCAGGATTTCCAAGAAAGCTTCATTCCTCTCACCCATTATTAAATCTCCAGGCTCCTCTTGGAGGAGTTTGCTGGCTGGCCAATTGTTCCATGAAAGTGATGTATATTCAAAATGACTTCCAAAGGTTGACAGCTATAAGACTGAAGAAAAAGGCTGACGAGTCCAGCTTGACAAGAACTGTTTTATTAGGGGGACTTACAGATAGACTGCAAATTGAGTAGATCTCTGCAACCCCACCTCCCTTCAAACCTGCTTTCATAGCCCTAGAGGTTTGAAGTACATTCTGAGGAACCACCCAGGAGAAGAATATTTAGAATGAGTGTGTGTTATATTCATATCTCCAGGGAAGATCAAGGATGTTATGTCATAAGGATGTCCTTAAGGGTGTGGTTAAACAAAAAGAAAGAAGACTTCAGGTCACAGAATGGTCATCATGGCAAATTTGTTCAAGTTGGCATTAGTCTGGCTTACACAAAGTCTTTAGTCCATTGTGAATTAATTTTTATGTATGGTTAAGGTAGTAGTCCAGTTTCATCTGAAGGAAGTTTGAACATTACTTAGGTCTGTGATACACATTCAAGGGACAGTTCTAGCTGTAGAGTAGGGTCTGGTATTGCTCTATTCTTTTGGAACTTCTCTCCTATCAAGAGCTTAGTGCTGCATGAGCTTCATCTCACAGGTGCATGAGCTTCATCTCACAGCTTCACCCTTCATCTCACAAGTGATTTCCACAGGGTATCTCTGGTTCACATGCCCAATATGAGTCAGTCTCCCACCAAAAATTGGATGCAAATGGAAAAAGAAGAAAGAAGGGAGAGAGACAAGTAATGCATCTTGACCACCTTTCACCCACCAGGTAGCTTTAGTATCTAATCTGCAAAGCAGGGGAAAATATGCTACAATAAGGGAGAAGCTGAACAGAGAGAAAGAGCAAGTGAATTTATTGTTTTCCAGGAGCTTTCCTTGCCCTATGTTCAGTCTCTCCTGTCCTTGGGAAGGAGATGGGGAGAAAGAAAACTGTCTAAGTCAGGGTTCTACAGAGAAACAAAGCAATAGTGCATGTATATACAGAGAGATTTATTTAAGAAATTGGCTTACACAGTTATATAGGTTGGCACGTCCACAATCTTCAGGGCAGGACAGCAGACTGGAGACTCCGGAAAGAGTTGCAGCTCAAGTCCAAAGCCAGTCTGGAGGCAGAGTTCCCTCTTTTCTAGGGAACCTTAGTCTGTTTTCTCTTAAGGTCTTCACCTAAGTGGATGAAGACCACATAATGGAGAGTAATCTGTCCTACTCAGAGTCCTCTTATTTAAATGTTAATCTCATCTAAAAAATACCTTTGCAGCAACACCAAGACTGGTGTTTCACTAGATATATGGGTAGTATGGCCTAGCTAATTTGACACAGAAAATTAATCATCTCAGGCACAAAATTATCATTAAACATTTTTTGTACATGTATTTTTGAGAGACAGAGAGACACAGAACACAAGTAGGGGAGGGGCAGTGAGAGAATGAGACACAGAATTCAAAGCAGGCTCCAGGCTCTGAACTGTCAGCCCAGAGCCCGACATGGAGCTCAAACCCACAAACCGTGAGATCCATGACCTGAGCCAAAGTCGGATGCTTAACCGACTGAGATACCCAGGTGCTCCTTAGACACAAAATTATTAAAATACACAATAAATGTGCAAGAATGATAGGATGTTTCAGAATGAACTTTATATTTACATGTATCATTAAAGCTCATATTCACTTTTTATATAGATAATTAAATATGCCTCTGTAGACATCAATTATTGATTTAACTCAAAATCTTAATTGATAATATGTATATATATATATATATATAATTTTTCATTTTATAAAAGTAATTAGTTGGGGAAATGAGATTAGAAGAACTTCTCTTCAGACTTCAGAGTATAATTCTATTTGGAATAATAAGTATGTACACAAGAATCATAAAAAATGAGATCTAAGAATTTTGTAATATTTTATGATTCTTAACATATATGCTATTTCCTTTAATTTTTAAAATAATTTTAGGATACCTTATTAGCTCTATTTTACATGGTATAATGGAGGCCCCCAGCTCAGATTCTGCCTGTGCCAATTTCAGGACCATTTATGTCCAAGCCCATGGTGTTTTCACTATGTCACATTCTCAATTATTTGTATCTGACTTTTTTTTTATTTTACTAAAAGTAAACAGACCTGGCTCTTTTCAAAACAATGTCATACATATCTGAAGAATAATCCTGAAGGGCCTTCTGCCAAAGATGCATATAAAGAAGTATCTGAGTCTAGAAGAGGCTGAGAGGCTGGTGGAGGACACTGTTCCTCCCTGAAGTGGGCTGGATACTCCCTCTAGTCCCTTGGATTTGCTTTGCTATTCACAAAGCGGGTGTTGAACAATACAGGGATGATTTAAATTCCATACCTTCTGGTGCACATACACAAAATGCCAGTGTAGTAAATGGGGCTTTTCTTATTTTGAAAGAGTGGAAATCAGTGGTCTCTGGCTTCACATGACATTTCAGGGTCTGGAATAAGACTGTAATTCTATGGTTATCTTAGCATTAAATATCATAAGAAGATTGTGACTAGACAGAAGGGCAGGGGACAGGAGACTGGGTGGGATAAATGCCAGTGATCAGATTGCCTTTGTAGGATGCATGTATTTGGGCAACGGATGGTGAAGACAGGTGCTGGTTCAGAGTTGTTGAAGTGGCAGAGAGGTAACTGGGACTGCCATTGTATGGCTTCAGGTCATAGTACATTTGTGAAAGATGTGCATTTCATGAAAATGCACATTCATTTTATTACAGAAACACTATATTTGAAGGACATTTCTCAAAGCCAATAAATAAATTTAGGTTATTTAACTTACACAGAATGATCATATGTGAAAAAATGATATTCCAAATTAGAAAATAAATCATTAAGTAAAAAAGCCCAAAGCAGGATTCATATATATCAATTTTTTTTTTGTAAAGATATTTTTTATTTTTTAATTTTTTTTTATTTTTTAATATATGAAATTTACTGCCAAATTGGTTTCCATACAACACCCAGTGCTCATCCCAAAAGGTGCCCTCCTCAATACCCATCACCCACCCTGCCCTCCCTCCCACCCCCCATCAACCCTCAATTTGTTCTCAGTTTTTAACAGTCTCTTATGCTTTGGCTCTCTCCCACTCTAACCTCTTTTTTTTTTTTTTTCCTTCCCCTCCCCCATGGGTTTCTGTTATGTTTCTCAGGATCCA
>NW_026057582.1:121531968-121535255 GCF_023721935.1 Panthera uncia
AGCAGACTTTTGGTGGAGTCTATCGGATTTTCCATGTATAATATCATGTCATCTGCAAAAAGCGAAAGCTTGACTTCATCTTTGCCAATTTTGATGCCTTTGATTTCCTTTTGTTGTCTGATTGCTGATGCTAGAACTTCCAGCACTATATTGAACAACAGCGGTGACAGTGGGCATCCCTGTCGTGTTCCTGATCTCAGGGAAAAAGCTCTCAGTTTTTCCCCGTTGAGGATGATGTTAGCTGTGGGCTTTTCATAAATGGCCTTTATGATCTTTAAGTATGTTCCTTCTATCCCGACTTTCTCAAGGGTTTTTATTAAGAAAGGGTGCTGGATTTTGTCAAAGGCCTTTTCTGCATCGATTGACAGGATCATATGGTTCTTCTCTTTTTTTTTGTTAATGTGATGTATCACGTTGATCGATTTGCGAATGTTGAACCAGCCCTGCATCCCAGGAATGAATCCCACTTGATCATGGTGAATAATTCTTTTTATATGCTGTTGAATTCGATTTGCTAGTATCTTATTAAGAATTTTTGCATCCATATTCATCAGGGATATTGGCCTGTAGTTCTCTTTTTTTACTGGGTCTCTGTCTGGTTTAGGAATCAAAGTAATACTGGCTTCATAGAATGAGTCTGGAAGTTTTCCTTCCCTTTCTATTTCTTGGAATAGCTTGAGAAGGATAGGTATTATCTCTGCTTTAAATGTCTGGTAGAACTCCCCTGGGAAGCCATCTGGTCCTGGACTCTTATTTGTTGGGAGATTTTTGATAACCGATTCAATTTCTTCGCTGGTTATGGGTCTGTTCAAGCTTTCTATTTCCTCCTGATTGAGTTTTGGAAGAGTGTGGGTGTTTAGAAATTTGTCCATTTCTTCCAGGTTGTCCAATTTGCTGGCATATAATTTTTCATAGTATTCCCTGATAATTGTTTGTATCTCTGAGGGATTGGTTGTAATCATTCCATTTTCATTCATGATTTTATCTATTTGGGTCATCTCCCTTTTCTTTTTGAGAAGCCTGGCTAGAGGTTTGTCAATTTTGTTTATTTTTTCAAAAAACCAACTCTTGGTTTCATTGATCTGCTCTACAGTTTTTTTAGATTCTATATTGTTTATTTCTGCTCTGATCTTTATTATTTCTCTTCTTCTGCTGGGTTTAGGCTGCCTTTGCTGTTCTGCTTCTATTTCCTTTAGGTGTGCTGTTAGGTTTTGTATTTGGGATTTTTCTTGTTTCTTGAGATAGGCCTGGATTGCAATGTATTTTCCTCTCAGGACTGCCTTCGCTGCGTCCCAAAGCGTTTGGATTGTTGTATTTTCATTTTCGTTTGTTTCCATATATTTTTTAATTTCTTCTCTAATTGCCTGGTTGACCCACTCATTCGTTAGTAGGGTGTTCTTTAACCTCCATGCTTTTGGAGGTTTTCCAGACTTTTTCCTGTGGTTGATTTCAAGCTTCATAGCATTGTGGTCTGAAAGTATGCATGGTATAATTTCAATTCTTGTAAACTTATGAAGGGTTGTTTTGTGACCCAGTATATGATCTATCTTGGAGAATGTTCCATGTGCACTCGAGAAGAAAGTATATTCTGTTGCTTTGGGATGCAGAGTTCTAAATATATCTGTCAAGTCCATCTGATCCAATGTATCATTCAGGGCCCTTGTTTCTTTATTGACTGTGTGTCTAGATGATCTATCCATTTCTGTAAGTGGGGTGTTAAAGTCCCCTGCAATGACCACATTCTTATCAATAAGGTTGCTTATGTTTATGAGTAATTGTTTTATATATCTGGGGGCTCGGGTATTTGGCGCATAGACATTTATAATAGTTAGCTCTTCCTGGTGGATAGACCCTGTGATTATTATATAATGCCCTTCTTCATCTCTTGTTACAGCCTTTAATTTAAAGTCTAGTTTGTCTGATATAAGTATGGCTACTCCAGCTTTCTTTTGGCTTCCAGGAGCATGATAAATAGTTCTCCATCCCCTCACTCTCAATCTAAAGGTGTCCTCAGATCTAAAATGAGTCTCTTGTAGACAGCAAATAGATGGGTCTTGTTTTTTTATCCATTCTGATACCCTATGTCTTTTAGTTGGAGCATTTAATCCATTTACATTCAGTGTTATTATAGAAAGATATGGGTTTAGAGTCATTGTGATGTCTGTATGTTTTATGCTTGTAGTGATGTCTCTGGTACTTTGTCTCACAGGATCCCCCTTAGGATCTCTTGTAGGGCTGGTTTCGTGGTGACAAATTCCTTCAGTTTTTGTTTGTTTGGGAAGACCTTTATCTCTCCTTCTATTCTAAATGACAGACTTGCTGGATAAAGGATTCTCGGCTGCATATTTTTTCTGTTTAGCACACTGTAGATATCGTGCCAAGCCTTTCTGGCCTGCCAAGTTTCAAAGGAGAGATCAGTCACGAGTCTTATAGGTCTCCCTTTATATGTGAGGGCACGTTTATCCCTTGCTGCTTTCAGAATTTTCTCTTTATCCTTGTATTTTGCCAGTTTCACTATGATATGTCGTGCAGAAGATCGATTCAAGTTACGTCTGAAGGGAGTTCTCTGTGCCTCTTGGATTTCAATGCCTTTTTCCTTCCCCAGTTCAGGGAAGTTCTCAGCTATAATTTCTTCAAGTACCCCTTCAGCACCTTTCCCTCTCTCTTCCTCCTCTGGGATACCAATTATGCGTATATTATTTTTTTTTAGTGTATCACTTAGTTCTCTAATTTTCCCCTCATACTCCTGGATTTTTTTATCTCTCTTTCTTTCAGCTTCCTCTTTCTCCATAACTTTATCTTCTAGTTCACCTATTCTCTCCTCTGCCTCTTCAAGCCGAGCCATTGTGGTTTCCATTTTGTTTTGCATTTCGTTTAAAGCGTTTTTCAACTCCTCGTGACTGTTCCTTAGTCCCTCGATCTTTATGGCAAGAGATTCTCTGCTGTCCTGTATACTGTTTTCAAGCCCAGCGATTAATTTTATGACTATTATTCTAAATTCACTTTGTTATATTATTTAAATCCTTTTTGATCAGTTCATTAGCTGTTGTTATTTCCTGGAGATTCTTCTGAGGGGAATTCTTCCGTTTGGTCATTTTGGAGAGTCCCTTGCGTGGTGAGGACCTGCAGTGCACTTCCCCTGTGCTGTGGTGTATAACTGGAGTTAGTGGGCGGGGCCGCAGTCCGACCCGATGTCTGCCCCCAGCCCACTGCTGGGGCCACAGTCAGACTGGTGTGTGCCTTCTCTTCCCCTCTCCTAGGGGCGGGATTCACTGTGGGGTGGCGTG
>NW_026057582.1:121535265-121551467 GCF_023721935.1 Panthera uncia
CCTGTGGCAGCGGGAGGGAGTCAGATCCGCTGCCGGAGGTTTGGCTCCGCAGAAGCACAGAGTTGGGTGTTTGCGCGGAGCGAGCAAGTTCCCTGGCAGGAACTGGTTCCCTTTGGGATTTTGGCTGGGGGATGGGCGGGGGAGATGGCGCTGGCGCCTTTGTTCCCCGCCAAGCTGAGCTCTGCCGTCCGGGGGCTCAGCAGCTCTCCCTCCCTTTGTCCTCCAGCCTTCCCGCTTTCCGAGCAGAGCTGTTAACTTATGACCTCCCAGACGCTAAGTCGCGCTTGCTGTCGGAACACAGTCTGTCCGGCCCCTCCGCTTTTGCCAGCCCGACTCGGGGGCTCTGCTTGGCCGGCGAGCCGCCCCTCCGCCCCGGCTCCCTCCCGCCAGTCCGTGGAGCGCGCACCGCCTCGCCGCCCTTCCTACCCTCTTCCGTGGGCCTCTAGTCTGCGCTTGACTCCTGAGACTCCCTTCTGCTAATCCTCTAGCGGTTTTCTGGGTTCTTTAGGCAGGTGTAGGTGGAATCTAAGTGATCGGCAGGACGTGTTGTGAGCCCCACGTCCTCCTACGCCGCCATCTTCTGGAACCAAGTAAAGATCTCATATATATCAATTTTGAACAAAGAAGATTTTGATTCTCATCAAAATAAAAAATAGCTCAATAAAATTGAGATGTTGTTTTTTTATGTAAACATTTTTCATACAACCAGTTTATGTCAACAAAGATTTTACATTAAGAGAAATATTAATATTTCCCAATTTTAAATTAAGAAATAAAATTTGATACGGTTTTGATAGAGATTGCATTGTATCTATATATGGCTTTGAGTAGTTTGGACATTTTAATAATGTTAACTCTTCCAATCCATAAACATGGATGTCTTTCCATTTATTTATGTCTTAAATTTCTTTCATCAATGTCTTACAGTTTTCTGTGTATAGATTTTTCACTTCCTTGGTTAAATTTATTCCCAAGTATTTTATTGTTTTTGATGTTATTGTAAATGGGATTTTTCTCATCATAAACAACAGCACCAACAACTGGTAATAATGTGAGATGAAGGATTAACTAACCATATTGTAGTAATCATTCTGTAATATATACATGTATTGAATCATCACATTGAATACCTCAAACTCATACAATGTTATATATCAGTTATATTTCAATAAAAGCTGGAAACATTTTTAAGAAGAAAAATCATGGAAAAGAGGAAAATAAGAATAAGAAAAGTAAACATCCAACAAATATCCTTCTCAGGTCCTGGACATGTTGCTGGAACAGAAAACACAAATCACAACCAGAGCTTTCTTGTAGTTAATGTAACAGGAAACTATCATGGTTTATATAATTCAGAGTAGAAAGGTGATAGGCAGGGGTCAGGGGAGAGGGAAATGGGGAGCTGCTAATCATCGGGCATAAAGTTTTGATTATGCAAAGTGAGTAATTCTATAGATCTACACAGCATTGTGTCTACAGTCAATAATAACGTACACTTGAAAATTTAAGAAGGTAGATCTCATGTTAATTGCTCTTACAAGATTAAAATTCTTTTTTTTTCTTTTTATTTATTTTTTAATTTTATTTTTTGAGAGAGAGAGAGAGAGTGTGTGTGTGTGTGTGAGAGAGAGAGAGAGAGAGAGCAGGGAAGGGGCAGAGAGACACAGAATCTAAAGCAGGCTCTAGGCTCTGAGCTGTCAGCACAGCCCAACGCAGGGCTTGAACTCACAAACCACAAACCGTGAGATCGTGACCTGAGCTGAAGTTGGATGCTTAACGGACTGAGCCACCCAGGAGCCCCTAACAATTAAAATTCTTAAGAAGAGATTACAGGTAAATTATGATGGCATAGGTATATTTCTTCCAGGAACACCCTCATTCAGAAGCCTCGGCAGCCCACAGAAAGTGAAAGCTCACCAGGGAAAAGGGTCCTGGGACCAAAGGACTGCTATGTGCATGTACATGGTTTGGGGGAAAGGATGAGCATGCCACATGGGGATGAGGATCTGGGATTATGCTCAGTGGCAGCACCAAAGACACTACCCTAGTGTTTTTTCATGCCTTATTTCTCTCTTTGCCTTTGGGCTTCCAAGGAGTTTCTGTGCAGTTTCCCAGGCCAAGACCCTTATATCTTGTCAACAAACATTCAGAAAAGCAGCCTTAAATTCTTGCAGACCACTTTCACTTTTCTCAGCAGAATTAATGCCCCTCATTTAATTCCTATCTCCTCAAAGCTTAGCAAAATGGGAATTGATTGTGGCTTAGCTAGAAATACCTCAGCCTAAATTTCAAATCCCCATAAAACTGAAGCAAAGGAATTGCATGCTTTTCTCATTGAAAGTTCATATAACTTAGTTAGGAATAGTCTCCTACTGGCTTCTCAATTTAGTACATTAAAATCTCTTTGAGATCATTGATCTTTTTTTAGACTCAGGAAGTCACAGCAATACATGTTTTGTTTCCTGAGGCTGAGCTATTGCAATAGTCTTCTGATGACTCATCTCCACCCTCTTTCACCCATTCTGTACAGTGCACCATGTCCGATTATTTTTTCTGATGTTTGGCTTGGGGCCACTGATTTTGCAGCCCTTCTCCAAACATCATGATATCTTATTGCCCTTCATTACATCTTTAAATCCCTATCCTTACTCTAATCCACTCTTTTCCAACATGACACCATGATTCACACTGCTGCCAAAATCTGTCCCATACGTGCAACTTCCTATAGTTCTTTTGTCCTAAAACTCCATGATGATAGAGAAAAGAATGGTCTTGGAAGAATTTATTAACCTCACGATATCCCAAATTTTTCCTGGGAGTCAAATATACCCTTCTTCAAGTCTAACTCAAAGAAATAGCTTTCACAATGAATTTAATGGTCCCCAAATTACAATATCTTCTTCAATGTCATAATTCCATAGCCCTTCCTGTTACCATGACAACCCACATTGCAAAGGAGTTAATTTACTGAGAGGCCAAGAGGGAAACTTCTGGCATTTTTCTCATCTCTTTCTGTTTCATACTTTATAGAGCATAGTTAGAGCCCTCTTTGTCTGATAGCATACATCAAATTCCTAAGTTATGTAGTTTTTATATAAAAAGCTACTGAAAACACACATTCTTCAACTACTCCTAATCTGTCCTCTAGTTACAGTGAATAAAAACAGTCACAAAGGCAAATTCCTTTAGAATTTATCTTAGAGACAAACATTATCCATTATACAAGCTTCCAATTACAAAGATAATTGTATAAACCAATCTTTTGGCCACTGAAACTTCTTAGTTTGAACACAAAGAAGGAAAAGGTACAATATTTACCTACCTATAGCCTTTAAGCTAAGAACCTGGAATATTCTCCTCCAGTGTTGTTGAGCACTTCCTTTTACACTGCCACTCACCACATCCACTATTCTTCATGGCACATCACAAGTATTACCTTTGCCTCTAAACCTTCTAGGGTAAACAGATGATTCAAGACTTGGAAACTGTCTGGGGCTGGCTCAGGAAATGTTGCCTACATGCCCCGCTGTGACTGAGCACAGCACCATATGTGTAGAATGAAATATAATCAGGCTTCAAAGAAGTAGGGAACCAGAACTTCATACCCAAAGGAAGATTTTGACCATACAGGTGAGAGGACACCCTGAAGCAACCTCACTGTAGTAAGTGTGAGCAAGAAAGGTGATATGGCCTCAGGTGTGTCATCCATTTCTGGGTATAGAGCTCACAAGGACTCTGAGCTGTTGTGGGTAACATCCTCTAGATGTAATTTTCACTGATCCTCTGAATTAGCTCTAAAGTCTTTCTAGTTTCAAATCTCATGCCACTTTACTGATATCTCACTGTGGCATTTGGCGTCTTCCACCTTGTGTTATATGCATGTGCATAGTGTCTTCTCATGCTTACTTTGTTGCTGCCTAGACCACTTCATCTTTTGTTTCTATAAAGAGTAGTGCCTTGTTTACAGATGTTTACAAACCATGAGATCATCACCTGAGCTGAAATCAAGAGTCATACACTTAACTGACTGAGCCACCAAAGCATCCTAATGATCTTTTTTTTTTTTTTAATTTTGTATTGAAATTCCAGTTAGTTAACATAGTGTAATATTACTTTCAGGTGTACAATATAGTGATTCAATACTTCTTGATGATCTTATTCTGTTAGATGTTTGGAAAAAAAATGATGGGGGGAGTATCCATGCTAAGCCCCCATATTTCAAATAGAAACCTGGGAGAATTATAATGACCACAATTTTGATATTTTATAACATTGCATTTGTAAGCTCAACATTCAATGATTTTTTTCACTTAGGGGCCACCAAAATCATTGGCCATGGTGCTTGGGTGCTGGCAGTGAATACTAGACTTGAGGCACTATTACACACGTATTTCATCTCATATTGAGATAAACACAGCTGCTGTTAAGCCTAAAACAATCAGGATTTTAAAGAAATAAAAAAAATACATGCCGTATTGGTTTTTAACTTTCTTATCAACCAGAAATGACTTTCCTTGCTTTTAGATCCAGAAGTAGAGATTACTTTAGAATAATTCTATCTAACTTAACTTGTATATTAGTTATCTATTGCCTCATTTAAAAATCACCCCAAAACTTAGTGGCTTAAATGTCATTTCATAGTTTCTGTGTGTCAGGAATCTGGACATGACTTAAAGCCATTTTTCATCTCAGTCTCTAATTAAGCTGGAACTAGTCTTATCTAAATCCTGAGCAAGGATCCACTACCAAATACACCCATGTGGCTGTTGGCAGGATTCAGTTCCTTGTAGGTTTGGGTTGAGGGACTCAGGTCCTTTTTGGCTTTTGAGCAAGGCCACCCATGTGGACCTCTTCATTGGGAAGCTCTCGATATAACAGCTGGTTTCCTGAGACAGAGTGAAGAAGAGAGGCAGAAAGAGAGAGAGAGAGAGAGAGAGAGAGGGAGAGAGAGAGGAAGGAAAGAAGGAAGGAAGGAAGAAAGGAAGGAAGGGAGAAAGGTAGTCATAGTCTTTTGTAACGCAATCTCAGAAAGGACATCTCATCACTATTATTGTATTCTGTATGTTAGAAGATTCAGTTCATGCTTGGGGGGAGAATTACACAAGGACACAAATACCAGGAGGAGGGAACCAGCAAGTTATCTGAGAGGCTGCCTACCACAATCTACTCTTGGATTTGTAGGATTTATGGCTCTCTCACATGAAGAATATAATCACATCCTCCCAAAGTCTCCCAAAGTCTCATCCCATGACAGCATCAGCTCAAAGCCTAGGATTTCATCACCTAAATTTGTTCCAGGTTTTGATAAGTCTCCTGGAGAATAATTCCTCAAATATAGCCAGCTCTTCAGATACCGTTTTTTTTTTTTCTTGAAAGTAAATAGTCAGTTTTCTCCCTCACATACACCTCACGTAAAGTGGGAAAGGATATGATAACTGCTAGGGACACTCTTGTTCAAAAAGCAGGTCACTGACAGGCACAAAGAAGTCACTGGTCCGTAACAATTATGAATACCTGTTCTACAGATAACAAATCAGAGACTTGGAGCTCTAGTGACTTGGCTAGGAGTAAATGGTTAGTGTATGTCAAAGTTCTGTTTCTCATCAACAACTGATTGTGTCAATTCGGATTGTAACAACACAAATTTACATAAGACCAATAGAATTCAACTAATATTAATTTAAAACATTTAAAATTGTTTTAGAAGAATAATGTTAAAATATAGAGAAAGGTATTAAGAGGAAAAGGTTTTAGGGACAGCCGTGTTGTGGACACGTAGAATCAGAAGTGAGAACAGGATGAATTATAATATAATAAAAGCTAGATCTCAAACATGGATGAATAGTTGCAGTTGAAGAAAAAGCTAAAAATATGGACACCTGTATAACTCTTACTAAAAACCAGGAGGGGAGGTGAACCCAGAGGATTCCATGTTAGGGAGGATGTTTCAAAGACGGAAATGTTGGAAGGATCCTCTTTTTTAATGTTAAACACAATTTATCAAAAAAAAAAAAACCACATTAATTGTTTTCCAATAAGTCTTCCTCATCCCATACTCCTACCCCTCAATCGTGGTCTCAGTCCTCAGAGTTACCCATTTTTAGCAGATGCTGGTAGATCCTTCCAGACATTTCCTAAAGACATGTTTCTTTTTTATCATATTTTATTTTTCTACTACTAAAGTCATGCTTTTTACCATACCACAACTTGTTTTTTCATTTGCTAATATCACAGTCATCTTTCCATTCCAGTGTAGACACACCTACCTCATTGTGCAGAGGGTTGCACTTTAGAATGGTTCACAATTTAACTAGTTTTCTGTTGATGTTGGTACCTTCCAGCCTTTTGCTGTACAAATTATCCTCCATTAGATATCTTCATATGTCACAGTAATTATTGTTTACCTATTTTATCTGGTGGGCAGGAAAAGGGCATTCTGAAAATGTTAAAATGATTAGATTTCCTCAGGATATGTGCCAGAATAATAGTGAGGAGAAGGTCTCCAGAAGGGGACCAGGTAGAGAAGGGTCATTGTGTAGCTTAATTTTCATGGGAGCAATAACTAATGGCCATTGTGTTATAGGTGTCTATGAAGTCCAGATTCCAAAGACTAAGGGAGAAATTGGAAAGAGGCATAGAGATGACATTTGAAGGGAGCTAGACCAGGCAAAGAGAGTAGTGGTGTGTCCCTGAAGGCTGAACATGGGGATAGGTTCTTGCATTATACTATCATCCAGAGAAGAAATAGAGGAGAAAAGAAAAGAGATTTGCCAAGGCCATGGTGGGCATAGACCCACAAGCTCCTGAGGAAGAGTTTGGCCCTGCCCATTTCAAGTTAACATATAGTTTGTGTTTTCGTTTTGCATTTATGGATTCCCTCCTAAAATCTGGTAGATTCTGCAAGAAAAAAATCCTTGACCCGGACTGGTTTCTAGATACTATGATGAAAAGCAAATCAATCTGAGAAATTCAAGGTAATTTTATAATGTGTAAATAATTGAAGTTATTCCTAGAATTACTGGCATTACCAGGATGAAATTTTTAAATGCTCACTTAGGCTGTTTGTGTTCAATACAAATTGACTGTGTGGTCATTAGTGATGACCATCCTCCATCCAAAGATTAAGGGAGATCCAAATAGCTGGTGGATGATATGAAATAAAATCTTTCAAGATTATCAGTCATGGGATAATCCATCTATAGACCACACTGGGAATGACCTCACACGTAGATTATAGATTTTTTCACTTTAGAAACATTGTAAAGAACATCACACTAAATCGTTGGTTTTGGCCCTATGCAATAGTTTACACAGTGCTCCAAAAATCTCTATTTCAGATTCATTTATTTTTGGTTAAAAAACAAAACAAACAAAAAACTTCCAAATGCTACCTAAACATTCTGTTTAGGGAAGTGGTATAAGATCAAGGCATTATCAACCATTAACAATTTAGCATGAAGCACAGGACAGGTCAGGTATATATTAGTGGAAGAAAGAAAAGAGAATCATTTAATGATGGTAGGATTGAGGTAAGGATAAAGAAAAGTGGGGAGGAATGGCCCTGGTTTCAAATGACCCATGCATTCCTCCTCTAATGCCCACATGTCCCATCTATTATAATGTCAATATTTACCTAAAGTGGAAATTTCCCTTCAGTGATCTCAAAGGATTCTTCCAGCTTGAAAAAGTCGGTACCCATTCCCTCGTTTATATTCTTCAATGTAGAACAGATGAAAGGATTCTACATCACTCCTTAAAAGAAAGTAAAATTTTAATTTGCAAAATAAGAACATATTATGTTAAAGTGACTACAGCTCCTCTGGGCTAAGCATTTATAATTACTCCAATATAATTATTTAGTGCAAAACAATCTTTTACTGCAAAGATTCAGCTAGTGGTTAAAGACATTTTTTGTGCTGCACAGTAATTCAGGAAAACATTTCTAAATCTTTTTAAAGTTAAAGAAAATAATTCTAAGGTCTATGAAAAGCACCACTCATTATGAGGTGGAAGGCATTCATAAATAATGTCTTGGAGAGTTCCCGAGTAGGTTGTGAACAGCCATTTTTGTGCTGCTTCAAGGCTTAGATGGAGACAGGTGTTAATTGCGATGTTCTCTTTTGCAAGGGTTGAAGTTCCTCCACTGATGATACTCAAATCTGTCATTTGATAACAACCTGATGCTGACTGTTGTACCCTTACTCTTCTGTCTGGTGGGAAAAAAAAATCTAACATAGTCAGTTCTATTCCAACAAACTCATTAATGTCTATTTTCTCTTCACTCTTTGGAAGTACAGAATGAGGAGAATCACTTCTTACACTTATTCATCAAAATATATATGTTGAGTCCTCATTGGCTCCAGAGCTTGAGCCAGATCAGGGTTACAGGAAGAATGAGTGAATGAATGAATGAATGAATGAATGTAAAAGTACAGGGTATTTGGATTTCCTTAACTAAATGAACGTAAGTACCTTATTTCTTTAAGTAGATAATGTGTTCAGCTAAACAGATGTCTTCAAGATGGGCATATTAGCTGTTCAGGCACTATCAAGACAGTCTCTCCACTTGGAGGAGAGCTTTTCAGTTTTAGATGCTCAGTATACCAGTTCATACAAAGATAGACTTCTGAAAGGATGATTTGTACAACTCAAACTCACAAGAAATCAACACATAAACAAATGCTCATATCATTTATAATGAGAAGATATTCATTCACAGCAATAAGATAGACAAGATAATTTAATATGTATCTAGTCAAGAATATTTAAAGTTGCTGAGTACTGTAGCAAACATACTTTTAAAAGGATAGCTGAGTTCCCAGCAAAGTAAATCCCCAAGACTGAAGTTTAAAAAGAAACTGCAATCCAGAACAGTGAAGACATGAAGAGACCCCACTGATGCCTTCATCTTTTGGGAGGAGGTGGTGCTTTGGGCTGTATGACATAGAAATTATACCTACTAAGGCTGCTTTATATGCTGACACTTCCTCAACAAGTAAAGAAGACAGAAAAACAATCAACCTCCCACGGGTTTAGGGAAACAACAGAAAGCCTATCTGTCTAATCCCAGATTTGGAGTGGTAAAACAAGGTCTCCCCTAAGAATTAGTAGGAAAATGTTGACACTTCCAGTATATTTGTGCCTGAATTTATACTTTCCTTATAGTCTAGGAGTACACAAGCTAAGACACTGATAGAAATTTCATCTTGGATGGTAATTACACTGCAGCACTGTCATGTGAAACAGATTTTGAGATAAAAATTAATATGCAGAAGGATTATTAAAGTGCTCTTGAAATCTACACCTGGAATTAGGGGAAGAATGAAAGACTCAGCACAGGGAAAGGCAAGCTTCAGCCAACCCCTCAAGGAGTTCTAAAGATTAGATGGCCCTTAAAAATTGTTCTGAATAGGGCAAGAAGTAGGGCCTATAGAACTCTGAGATGACAAGTCTCTGGATGCCTGTGACCTTCAGTCACAGGGCAATGTCATAAGGGGGCTGACAGCTGACCACTGTCTGTTGGTGGGACTGTCAGTCTGAGGGCAATAAGCATCTTATTCCTGAAGGAATATCAGAGTGGACATCACTGTGTCAACTGTAGTCATCTGGCAGAAGCACACACAAAGCAACTGTGAAGGAGAAGATCCTCTACCCAGCATTCCAACAGATTCATCCAAGCAGCATGAAGATATAAAATAATGGTATAGTTGTCATAAGAGCAGTAATAACTAACTTGGAGGTATAAAAACCATTTAAAGCTAAAATATCATATGTGAAAAAATATGAAAGTTTAAAAGGAGTCAATCAGAATTCATGGGTTCCAAGGTCCTTGAACTGCTCTTATTAACTGATTGATTTAAGACTATAAAGTTAAGTATATTTATTAAAATCTAAAAGGAAATTTAAAATATAGATAAATAGAATCTATAAGTATTTGGCAAGAGACATTAAAATATAAAAACAGAACCCAAAGCAATCCACACATTTAATGTAGTCCCTACATCAAAATACCAACAGCATTTTCACAGGGGTAGAACAATCCTAAAATTGTGTATGGAATCACAGAAGACCTTGAATAGTCAAAGCAATCTTGAAAAATAAAAACAAATCTGGAGGCATCTCAATTACACATTTCAGGTTACATTACAAAGCAGTAATAATTAAAACAGTATGGTATTGGCACAAAAATAGATCAATGGGCTAAAACAGAAACCCCAGAAATAAGCCTACAATTATATGATTAGTTAATCTTAAACAAAGGAGGAATAAATATACAATGGGAAAAACAGTCTTTTCAACAAATCATGTTGAGAAAACTGGAGAGCCATATTCAAAAGAATGAAATTGGATCACTTACTAAGACCATATGCAAAAATACACTCAAAGTGGATGAAAGACCTAAATATGAGATCTGAAACCATAAAAATCCTTGGAGAGAGGACAGGCAATAGTGTCTCTAACTTTGTCCATAACAACATTTTTCTAGACATGTCTCCTAAGGCCAAAATAAACTATTGAGACCACATCAAAATAAAAAAGTTTCTTCACTGGAAGGAAAAAAATAAACAAAACTAAAAGGCAACTTACTGAATGAGAGAAGATATTTACAAATGACATAACTAATAAGGGGTTAATATCTAAAATATATATAAAGAACTGATACAACTCAACAGCCCCCAAAAATAATCCAAAAAATAGGGCAGACCACATAAATAGAAATGTTTCCAAAGAAGACATACAGATGGCCAACAGACACATGAAAAGATGCTCAATATCACTTATCATCAGGGAAATACAAATCAAAACTACAATGAGATATCACCTCACACCTGTCAGAATAGCTAAAATCAGCAACACAGGAAACAAAAAATGTTGGCAGAGATGTGGAGAAAAAGTAACCCTCTTGTGGGAATGCAATAGGTACAGCCACTATGGAAAACAATATGTAAGTTCCTCAAAAGTTAAAAATACAATACCATACAATTCAGTAATCATGCCACTAGGTATTCACCCAAAAAATACAAAAACACTAATTCAAAAGGATACATGGGAAGCATCCCAAGGAGCCATTGATAGCAGAATGGATAAAGAAGATGCGGTATATATGAACACACACACACACACACACACGCACAGAGAAAAGAATAATTTCATTTGCAATGACATGGATGAAGCTACAGAGTATAATGCTAAGGAAAATAAGTCAGAGAAACACAAATACCATATGATTTCACTCATATTTGGAATTTAAGAAACAAAACAAAAGAGCAAAGGGGGAAAAAAAGACAAACCAATTAACAGACTCTTAACTAGAGAGAACAAACTGTTGGTTACTGGAGGAGATGTGGGTTGGGGGATGGGGATTAAAGAGTGTACTTATCATGATGAAGAAAGAAAGAAGGAGAGAGGAAAAAAAATAAAGGAAGGAAGAAAGAGAGAGAGAAAGAAAAAAGGGAAGGATGAGGAAGGAAGAAAGAAAGGGAGAAAGAAAAAAACAAAAACAAAAGCTAAAGTAATCTATAGCATACAATAAAATTATTGAAATAAATTGAAATATATTAGTAATATAGTATATATAAACAAATAAAATATATTTGGTGTAAGGCTTAAAATTAATATGTTTCACCCTGACATCTAAAACTGGAGATCTTGAATGGCTTAACTGCAATTCCCTCTACCAACTCTAGACAAAGAATTCTCTTTATTATGGGTTCCAGTCACAAGAATTAAGTGCCACCTCAACCTCTTTTTACTACAAAGTCTGTCTTCCACAGACCATGCTTGTTCACTCTGCTTGCGTGTGCAGCCTTCACATGTTTAGCTATTCCTTAGGCCTAGTGCAGGACTCTCTCACTCACTGATTGACAGGGAGGCTAAGTGAATAAAATAGATGATAATAAAAAGAGATATTTGGATTGGATTATTTTTTAGTATAAAAAATACCAAAAGTAAACATGCATATAATATAAAGAGACAAAAGTATCAAGGTATATATATAAAAAATATATAGCAGACATTTACCAACCAAAAGAAAGCCACTGTGGCAATGTTAACATCAAACAAATTAAACCATAGGTAAAAAGAATTTAGTAGAAATAAATACATTCACTACATGAGGGGCAAGTATACAGCTCATCAGAAATAGATAATAATATTAAACTTGTTTATACCTCATAACATAAAATCAACTATAGTCAGAATTACAAAAAAAATAAATGAGCCAGTAATTACACTGATCACATATTTGTCAAATAGGCCCATATTTAACCCTGCAAAAAGTATTTGGAAATTACTTATTCTTTTTATACACTCATGGAACGTTTATAAACATTGACTATGTACTATAGGTACAAATTTCAAAAAAGATATATAGACTTTATTATCTAACATTCTTCAACCACAGTGAAATACAATTAGAAACTAAACCAAAACTATGAACAAAGATTATACGATAATAATTAAAAATACTTCTAGATTATTCATTAGTAAAAATTATTTTGCAATAATAGAACATAATGCAAATATAATCCATTAGTAATCTATTGTTGAATAATAGATCATCCTCCAAACAGTGATTTCAAAACAGTAATGTTCGATTATGTCTTGTAGAGAGATGTCAGAGATTTGTAAGCAGCTCAATTAAGTGATTCTGGCTTGAGGGCTTTCTGAGTCAGCAGTCAGATGTTGTCTAGAGCTTCATTCATTTGAAGACTTCACTTGAGCTAAAGAATGCACTTTCAAGGCAGTTTAGTCACATTTCTGAGAAGTAGGTGCTGATATGGATTCCACTCCATGTGGGCCTCTCCACAGGGCTTCTTAAGCATCCTCTCAAGATGGTGGCTGGTTTTCCCCAGAAACTGAGAGGTCCAAGATCCACAAAGAGCCACTAAGAGAAGTTCTTCACTAAGTTCAGCAGCCCACATTCATGGGAAAAAGGTTATATTCTGACTTTTGATGGAAGGTGTGACACATATTGTAGACATATTTTAAAACTACCACATTATTTTATTTTTATTTTTTTATTTGAGTACAGTTGACATACAATGTTACATTAATTTCAGGTGTATAACATACTGATTTTACAAGTTTATACATTATGCCACGCTCATCACAAATGTAGCTACCAACAATCTGTCACCACACAATGCTATTATAATATCATTGACTACATCCCTTATACTGTGTCTTTTATTCTCGGGGCTTATTCATTCCATAACCAGAAGCCTGTGTCTCCCACTACTTTTTCACCCATTTCGTACATCCACCCACACTCCTCCCCTCTGGCAGCCATAAGTCTAATCTGTGTTTTTGTTTATTTACTTTTTAGTTTCCACAGATGAGTGAAATTACATGGTATTTGTCTTACAACTTATTTCATTTAGCATAACTTCTAGGTCCATTAAATCTTGGTTTTTGAGCACAATTTATTCCATAAACATGCTTGTAATCCAAACCACTTGTATATATATGTGAATTTCCCCATAAAATGTAATGGAAGCTCATATGATTTGTTCCACAACCCAAAAATATTCATATAAAATGATTATGATAATGTAATATAATACAAAATAATAAAGAAAATACAAAACATAAAGAAAAAGAAACTAAGTAATCTGCACTTACCTTTGAAAATCTTCGTGGCTGGCGTGAGGGAGACAGGAGAGAGGAGGGTTATTGTGTAGGATGACTTTCACTATTACTAACAAGTTGCTGCTATTTATTAGCTCAATGGAATCTTTTTCTTTTCATGAAACTTTATCCAATGACATTTGCTTTTGCCTCCTTTCAAGGATTTTGAAAGGAATGTGGCAATGCATTGACAATCACCCACAATCCTGCAGTGAGAGAAAGAGAAAAAGAGAGAGAAAGAATCATTGACTCAGTTGTAATCATGTGGCATTCAGCATCACATATACTCATATTACAAGACATTGCTCGTTTGTCAAGTTAAAATTTATTAGAAATGTTTGGTCATCTTGCAGAACACTTGCAAAAGAAGTTACTTGAAATCCAAGGTTTTACTGTATATACATATATACACATCTTTTTAAAAAATGTTCATTTATTTTGAGAGAGAGAAAGAGCATGAGCATGGAAGGGACAGAGAGAGAGGGAGACAGAAAATCCCAAGCAGGCTCCACACCCAGCACAGAGGCAAACATGGGGCTCAATCCCACGACCCCGTGGTCATGAATTGAGCCAAAATTAAGAGCCATTTAACTGATTAAGCCAACCAGGCACCCCATATGTACAAATTTTTCTTATTCATTCATCTTCTTATTCATTCATCTATCAATGGACACTTTGTTGCATCCACACGACTCCTGAAACAGAATGCTACGGGCACCAGTGACAGTTGCAACAAAGTTTATTACAATGAGAGGCAAGGCCGACCGATCGGGACCAACACTCTTGATAAGAGTGTGGCCCCGAACAGCCGGGGTACAGAGTTTTTAAAGCTGATCACATCGTTTTATCATTATCTGGGAACAGAACAGAGAAACAGTTGCCAGATGAGTCAGAAACGGTTATCAAATTAGGTGATTATTTTAGACTTTCTGCCGCTAAGTTGCAACCAGTGGATCTCCTTGACCTTGTTTTTGATGCTCTTTCTGAGGTTTTGTTTCCTTCATTGGTAAAGCCTGATTCACAAGAGTATGAAGTATGATTTACAAGAGTAAAAGCAAGGTTGTTATCTTTTGACCTTCAGTGTCAGAACAAAGTTCTCTTTCAAGCTAAGCATTAGCCCTATAGTACAATTTCACCCTTACAACTTAAGTTGCTTTCATATCTTGGCTGTTACAAATAATAAAGACAGAGGTGAATATATCTCTTTGAATTAGTGTTTTCATTTTCTCTGGGTAAATACCCAGTAGAGAAATTATTGGATTGTATGGTAATTCTATTTTTAATTTTTTGAAGAACTTTTGTACTGTTTTCCATAGTGACTGCACCAATTTACATTCCCATCAACACTACCACAGTTCTTTAGAGCTAAACAGAAATAAAAGCATCACATCAAGGATGTAAAGCAAATAACACGGAGCTTAAAATAACAAAAAAAGAGACTAAATGGAAATATTAGATGGATGAAATTCATCAGCCAGGTGGTATTAATGAAATAAAAATAAATATGACAAAGATTTAAAAGTAAAGATCAACAAAACCAAAGTTGAGTATTTTAAAAGACTAATAGACAAACCTTAGCCATATCCCTTTATATAAAGAGAAAGAATACAGATGATTAACATTTGTATTAAAGTTTTTTATATACAAAAATATACTTTTAAAAAAGTAAATTATAAGGAAATATAAATTGGTAAAATAAATTTGAAGCTTCAGTGGACTGTTTCCTAGAAAAATATCTTAAAGTAATTACATAAGGTAGAAAACTTTTATAAACCTACTAAATTAAATTAATTGAATCAATACTTTAAAATGAACTTCAACAGGGGCACTGGGTGGCTCAGTCACCCACAGCCAGAAATGAAGTCTGACTTTTGATTTCAGCTCAGGTCTCACAGTTTGTGAGATCAAGCCTTGTGTAGGACTCCAGGCTGACAGCATGGATCCTGCTTGGGACTCCTTCTCTCCCCCCCCCCCCACTTTCTCTGACCCCTCCACTTTTCAAAATAAATAAATAAACTTTAAAAAATGAACTTCAATGAAAGTACCAAAATTATATTGATAATAAATTATATTTAAGAAACATAATTCTAGTCTTATATCATCTGTTCCAGAGAGTAGAAATGAAATAAAAAGAAATAGAAAAACACAGGGCAAGTATAAAAACAAAGCATTACAGACTAAGCTCACTTATAAAGAGGGATGCAAATACCTTAAATAAAAAACTATAGCATATAATTTATAATGCGCACAAGAAAGTGATGTACCTTAAAATAAGTGTAACACATGTTTGCTACACTTTGGCGGAGAAATATATATAGTATTTTCTTTCAGAGAGAGAAAAAAAATCAAAATAATTAGGAAAACCAAGATTTTGCTTCAGAAATCTAAATACCACAAAGATATTTAGTCGTTAAATACAATGCAATTCAAATATAAATATTAACAGGATATTTCACTGAACTCAACAGAACAAATCTAAAATCCATATGGATGAGCATGGGGCCAAGAAAAATTAAAATGATTTTGAATAAGAAAAACTTCAGTAAAGGGTTAACATGGCAGCCTGAATCCCC